>NC_092156.1:51724288-52024288 GCF_045791955.1 Oncorhynchus clarkii lewisi
GATCAGTAACAAAATAAACTTGCATTGCGTAATGTGATGCCAAATAAAAAACAAATAACTTACCTTGAATCTGACCCTCTTGAGCTTTAGTCTGGGTGCTGGGTGTGAGGAGAAAGCCTCTCCTCTGTCACTGCAGTATCCTGGGATAATCATCATCCCTGTCTTTGTGCCATCATCCAACTGAGAATCACAATACATCCCCAGGTGTCTCCCCTTTAATTTTCCTTACAGGTTTACTCCACGACTGTCACATCCACAATAAGAAATACAGAGGAAGAACGCCAATAGTCCAAAAGAAAGAGCTTCTTCCTCAGAACTAATAACAGAGAACACTTTATTCCAGGAGAGCCCTAAGGTTGTGGCTACCATCCGACATACCTCTCTCTCTGAGACACTGTCCGTCACACACCAAACACTGAACTGTAGGTCCATTAATTTCCAAAAGGCGACACACCCGCTCTCTCGTCCCACGCACTCAAAGAAGGAAGTTGCTGCCTCTCTAACCTTCTCCAGATACTAATTCCATGCATTAGTGTGTGTGTGTGAGGCGCATGGAAAACACTCCCTAGCTATAAGAAGTCTGCCTTTCTCTCATTAGAGTTGTAATATCCTGCTTTGTTTTAGCTATATGCATTCAACTCAACTCACCCTCCAATCCTCCTGACTGTTTTCAGCTCTCTACGTATTCCTGATCGTGTGTCTCCATCACACACGCTACGAAAGCTGGTCAGGGAAGCCAAATCATTAATCCCTTACTTTCTCTCTCTCGAACACACACTCTCTCAAGTACAGAGCAGTAAACAGATCATTTCGACATTCATTCTCTGCCACTGAAATCCCTTTATAAAATGCACTTACGACAGAAAAGGGATGGAATAAAAGCAAAATAATGTATTTCCCCCCCAGATTCAATCAGAACTTGCCCTGTCCCTGTGGAGGGATCATCCTGTTGCTCTAGTGACCCGAATATCCTCTGTGGAGGCGGGTTGAGCTCATGGGACCGCCTGTTCAGTAGGGAGAAAATGTTTAGAAATTGAGTGAAACCGGGAGGTACTACCTGAACTTGCCCAATAGAATCACTTTCTTTTTCTTTTTGCAAAGCGTTCTGCTACGGTGTTGCCCTAGTGAACAGTAGACAGGGACAGGACAACTCCCTCCAAGCTTCACCTCAAAAAGGTTCAACACATACACCATGACTGGGATTATTTGAATCATTGTGTGTACTAACTCAATTGGCCTGACCAACCAGCCCGGTTAACCAATGGGCGGGGCACTATCTGCATTGTGTCCCGCCACCCACCACTCTTTTACGCTACAGCTACTCTGTTTATCATATATGCATAGTCACTTTAACCATATCTACATACTCCCACAATCGGCCAGACTAACCGGTGCTTGTACGTAGCCTCGCTACTGTTATTTTTCCACTGTCTTTTTATTTCTTTACTTACCCATTGTTCACCTAATACCTTTTTTGCACTGTTGGTTAGAGCCTGTAAGTAAGCATTTCACTGTAAGGTCTACCTACACCTGTTGTATTCGGCGCACGTGACAAATAAACTTTGATTTGAATGGAAGAAATCAGAACATCAGACATTTGGATCAAACCAACAGATTACGTTAAACTCTGGTCTTGAAGTTCACTTGCGCATCCATTCCATATCAAATCATGTAAAACTTTCCCCCCCGCGTGCTGTCACTACTCTAGTAGTCACAGAACATAGTACCACATCTATCACTACTCAAAACACACTTTGATTGTGGAAACCATTTTTTATATGCAGTCACTAGATAAGACTGATTATTGAAATGACGACAAGTAACCTTGGTAAAGCGCATGATTCTGAAAATACTTCATTATAAAAAGACCCTCTTCAGAGTTTATAATACACTTTAATCTTTTTCATGTTTACATTGGAATGTTAATTACCCATGATCATTATTCTATAGGGTTACAAAAGTATGATTCACTTATTTACCGCCAATCTGAATCCCATACAATTCAGAATTTCAAAAGAAAAAAAATCCAACAAAGACAAATATTATTTAACTTCTCCCTCTCTCAATTGTATTTCATAAGCAAAGTCAAGGTGAATATGGCCATCTATATAGATACACTCTGAAACAAGAAGAGCCCTGACATTCATTCATACATATATAATAACCATGGGGGCTTATTGTAACGGGGCTGGTTTGAGGTTGGACCGTGGGTGGTGTTGATGGACAGGGTTCTCCTGTGGCACAGTTGATAAGAGCATGTGTTGTGGGTTCGATTCCCATTGGGGTTACGTATGTTATAATATGTAAGCACTCACTGTACTCCAAGACGCTTAGGATAAAAGCATCTGATAATTGACATATAAAAAGGTTTGATGTTTGGAGTGTTAGAAGGTCATGGTTCTTGGATAGATCATTTCCATTTGATAAGTAGACTCAAAACAGATGAAATCTCAGACAGGACTTTTTCTTTGAATGACCTCCCGCCATTGCAAAAAGTACATACAACTACTGTGCTTGAGTTGTACTGGTCTGGTACAAAAACTTATTTCAGCATTGAATTACTCCATGCATTTGATTTGATAGCATATCACAAACAAAATATGCCATTACATTAACTAGCCTGTAGACAGATCAGTGTAATGAAAAATACATTATTTAATAATGAGGTCTTTCAATCTCGAGCGAAGCTAAACTATAAAACATGCAATCTTAATAATTTTAGCTAAGATTTAGCCTTGTGAGACAGGCAGTTCAGATCAGTTCAGTACCAATCACAAAATATGGTACTTCTTGCCAAAGCAAAGAGTGGTTGTAGTGTTATACCATGGACCGCAAGCCTGTTTGTATTGGAGTATGTGTAATGAAAGAGTATTTCCGTACATGATTACGACATATCTGTAAATCTATTAGCCAATAGTTCACAGAATCTGTCTGTCAATGGATTTGATACAAACTGGGCCAATGAGAGGGTCATTCACAAAGCCTACCCTAGATGTCATCACCCCCCAGGTCCACCCAACCTAACCCGGATACAGTTATCTAACGTTGTCCTGTTTGACTTTACCATTCCTTCTTGCAGGTGCATTGAGCGGTTCTTTATACATACAGCTATAGGCCGATCAGTTGATAGATTTCTGGTAAAAATGTACAAAGACACTAAATGCTGGCAAGCCAAGCCATGGTGGGAAGGGTTTTTCTTTTTGAAAAGGGTTTCAAGTCCACTTCTCACTTTCATTTTGTTTCATTTTTTCATATGTCAATCCACTGATCTTGATGTTTGTTGGTAATACTGTATGTGAATATATTACAGTATTTCATACTTGTCGACCAGGAACGATGTCTCTGAGGAGAACCTCACTGGAACCTCTCCATCTACCTGGGACACTTTGGCCACCTGGAGGCGGAACAGGAGTCATTACACATCGTCACAATGGAAATAAAACACAATAAATGGAGATGTACATGGTCTCGCAAACTGCTAAACAGACTTACAGGCTTGTCATTGTAAATAAGAATTTGTTTTTAATTGACTCACCTTGTGAAATAAAAGTGAAATATAATAAATAAATAAAAAACACTGACCGTTATGTCACAGTAGTTTCCTTTGGAGACGAAGGAGACGTTGACAGGGAAGAAATCATTGGGCTGGCCTGCCACGCTGAACTCCAGACTTCCTGTCTTGTTGTTGACGTCCACCACGGGTAAACACCACTCTAGAACGTTCCGCCGGCTGTCATGGCGATACTCTCCGTCCAGGTCACCAATCACAGGTGCACCCACACCTGACCTGCAGGGACAGATAAACATATGAAATTAAACTCCAATGACAGACTGCAACAGTGTCTAAGACCCTAGTACTGGAAATTAATACGGAATCCATTGTATAGAATGGAAAAGATAAAACGAGAAATGGGATCTCAGAGGTGCTTCAGAGCGATTTACTTACGGGATGGGAATAGAGATGACTACATCATTCAGTTCAAGTGCTTCTTCCTGAAGCTCGTACTCTATGTTGACATCACAGCCAGTGGCACTCTCAGAGGGCCAGCAGTTTACTGGGGAGAAGAACACAACAGATAGAATACTTAAAGCGGAACTGACAGCATTTTAGCTACATTCAATCTTATTAAAATCTATTCATATACACCCCTAGGAAGATATCATATTTATTTTTTTGACATTTTCTGACAAGTGAGCACTTAGAAATGGTCATTTTCACAAAATCATAGAATGTTTGGGAATGACATATAGTAAGGCATTTTGGAAAAGACATCAGTCAGGAAGTTAAAGCTTGGTCGCAAATGGGTCTTCCAAGTGGACAATGACCCCAAGCATAATTCCAAAGTTGTCGCAAAATGGCTTAAGGACAACAAAGTCAAGGTATTGGAGAGGCCATCACAAAGCCCCGACCTCAATCCTATAGAACATTTGTGGGCAGAACTGAAAAAGTGTGTGCAAGCAAGGAAGCCTACAAACCTGACTCAGTTACACCAGCTCTGTCAGGAAGAATGGGCCAAAATTCACCCAACTAATTTTGGGAAGCTTGTGGAAGGCTACCCGAAACATTTGACCAAAGTTAAACAATTTAAAGACAATGCTACCAAATACTAATTGAGTGTATGTAAACTTCTGGCCTACTGGGAATGTGATGAAAGAAATAAAAGCTGAAATATTATTCTGACATTTCACATTCTTAAAATAAAGTGGTGATCCTAACTGATCTAAGACAGGGAATTTTTTTCCAGGATTAAGTGTCAGGAATAGTGAAAAACTAGGTTTAAATGTATTTGGCTAAGGTGTATGTAAACTTCTGACTTCACAAGCCAGACATAGCCTATTTGATAAAAAAAAAAAAAAAAACATGCAACTGCGACCCAAACTGGCCATGGTTTTATTAGATAAAATATGGCCTTTTATAATGTCCACTAATGTACATAGGATGCCGTATGTAGCATTTTAACATTCAAACAAGAGATAAATAATATTTGTCCAGCCTTTGCTGCTATGCTTGCAGATGTGCATTATATGCTGTGATCCTAATCAAAAAGTAGTTAACTCCAGATAACAAAAACATAGCTGTAGGTTGTTGTTACATTTAAACTAGAGGTCGACCGATTTCAAGTTTTCCTAAAAATTGGTAATCGGCATTTTTGGACACCTATCATGGCCGATTACATTGCACTCCACGAGGAGACTCCGTGGCTAGCTGACTACCTGTTATGCGAGTGCAGCAAGGAGCCAAGGTAAGGTGCTAGCTAACATTAAACATATCTTATAAAAAAAATCTTAACATAAATCACTAGTTAACTACACATGGATGATGATATTACTAGTTTATCTAGCTTGTCCTGCGTTGCATATAATCGATTTATCATTGAGTCATAGCCTACTTCGCCAAACGGGTGATTTAACAAGCGCATTCGCGAAAAAAGCACTGTCGTTGCACCAATGTGTACCTAAACATCAACACCTTTTTAAAAATCAATAGAGAAGCATATCAATATAAACCTGCATATTTAGTTCATATTGCCTGCTAACATGAATTTATTTTAACTAGGGAAATTGTGTCACTTCTCTTGCGTTCTGTGCAACAGAGTCAGGGTATATGCAGCAGTTTGGGCTGCCTGGCTCGTTGCGAACTGTGTGAAGACTATTCCTTCCTAACAAAGACAGCCAACTTTGCCAAACTGGGGATGATTCAACAAAAGCGCATTCGTTGCACGAATGTACCTAACCATAAACATCAATGCCTTTCTTAAAATCAATACACAGAAGTATATTTTTTTAAGCCTGCATATTTAGTTAAAATAAATCCAGGTTAGAAGGCAATATTAAACTAGGGAAATTATGTCACTTCTCTTGCGTTCATTGCACGCAGAGTCAGGGTATATGCAGCAAATTTGCCAGAATTTTACGTAATTATGACATAACATTGAAGGTTGTACAATGTAACAGGAATATTTAGACTTATGGATGCCACCCGTTAGATAAAATACGGAAAGGTTCCGTATTTCACTGAAAGAATAAACATTTTGTTTTCGAAATGATAGTTTCCAGATTTGACCATATTAATGACCTAAGGCTCATATTTCTGTGTGTTATGTTATAATTAAGTCTATGATTTGATATTTGATAGAGCAGTCTGACTGAGCAGTGGAAGGCAGTAGCAGGCTCGTAAGCATTCATTCAAACAGCACTTACGTGCATTTGCCAGCCGCTTTTCGCTGTGATTCAAGCATTGAGCTGTTTATGACTTCAAGCCTATCAAGTCCCGAGATTAGGCTGGTGTAACCGATGTGAAATGGCTAGCTAGTTAGCGGGGTGCGCGCTAATAGCGTTTCGATCGGTGACGTCACTCGCTCTGAGGAAGTGAAGTAGTTGTTCCCCTTGCTCTGCAAGGGCCTAGGCTTTTGTGGAGCGATGGGTAACGATGCTTCGAGGGTGGCTGTTGTTGATGTGTTCCTGGTTCGAGCCCAGGTAGGGGCGAGGAGAGGGACGGAAGCTATACTGTTACACTGGCAATACTAAAGTGCCTATAAGAATATCCAATAGTCAAAGGTATATGAAATACAAATGGTAGAGAGAAATAGTCCTGTAATTTCCTATAACGTCTTACCATGAAATATTGAAGACTCATGTTAAAAGGAACCACCATCTTTCATATGTTCTCATGTTCTGAGCAAGGAACTTAAACGTAGCTTTTTTACATGGCACATATTGCACTTTTACTTTCTTCTCCAACACTTTGTTTTTGCATTATTTAAACCAAATTGAACATGCTTCATTATTTATTTTAGGCTAAATTGATTTCATTGATAAGTTCAAATAAAAGTGTTCATTCAGTATTGTTGTAATTGTCATTGTTACAAATAATAATTTTAAAAAAACGTTTTATTTTTTTTTATTTGTTTAAATCGTCCGATTAATCGGTATCGGCTTTTTTTAGTCCTCCAATAAATCGGTATCGGCGTTAAAATCTTAATCGGCCAACCTCTAATTTAAACTTAAAACATGTTTTTCCTTTTTTGCACTGCATGGATCACCAGTGCAGCTGAATGCAGCATTGCTGTACGGTGCACTCAAAATGTAGCCAGACTGCAACATTTTAGTAGCCTAGCTAGGACAGTGGCATGTGTCTGTACACTTTCCCTCGGGGGGTGCGCTGTAAATGGAACACAGGAAAGCAGCACAAGTGAAGCTGAATTCACATTCAAACTCAACTGTTGACTGATTAATACTTATTTGTGCGTCCCATTTGGCCAGCGGTCCTTGAGTTTGACACGTTGCCTAGCCTATTAGCCACATTATGATTGACTTGTGATCATTGCCCTTGCTAGTTTGATTGTATTGACATGCCCATACTTAGTTACAGTTGTACGTCTTTGTTCAAAATAGTGAATCATTGAAACTGAAACAGTGCATCCCGAATGGGTGGCAGCAGCAAACAATTTACCAGGCCAGCTGTGATTTACAACCTGAGAGCAGTATTTTTTTGACTACCACGAAATGTATTGATGAATTATATTAATTATGCATTAAACTGTATCCATCTATTCTGCCAGTAATGCCTTTCTGTACATCATGGATTTGAGTCAAATAGAACCTATTTTTTTTGTTAAACGTCTTATAAAGTTGGTTTTGAAGCATAAACTTGGAATTTCATATTTGTGACTCAAATGATTGTCTGTTTGTTTCATGTCTGTTTGTTTCATATCTGCAAAGTAGTTAACATGCTGTCATTTCCAATTTAAAAATAGAATGCTGACAATGCCTAGAACATAAGATTTAGAATGTTTTGAACACAAGAGGCCTTTATCAATAAACCGTCACAATACGGTGCAGACCCCCAGCTCCGCTAAACCCATTGACAACTAAGTGCCGTTTTCACAAGATTGTGAAATAAAATGTCATAACAATTTGGTTAACATAACCTCTTGAAGAGCATAGTCAGAACTACACATTTAACTATCAGAGTTTTATACAGCAAGAACTGCATGATTTTCATGATCAGTAAACATCAATTGATCATGTATTTTCATGATACACGAGGGTTGCCTATCCATTTGGCATGTAGTTATCTAGCTAGCTAAGCACACAACATGCGTCAGCTTGCTTCACCAGAGGTTAGGACTTTGAAAAGAGCTTCACTTCGGCAAGTCATTGTCCTAGTAAAGTTGGCAGTCGAACTACTGTCCTCACCACTATATATGGCAAGCAAATCACGCAATATTTGGATATAGCCATCTAGTTAATCCCCTGAAAGGTAACTTGTTAACTAGCCATATTGATGTGGTCCATGGTCTGTCAGCAGAACTCTTGATTAAACAACATTAAAAACAATGTTGAAAAGGGGATAATGTTAGCAAACTTCGCTAGGCCTATGTTAAGTTGGAGAAAAAAAGTACATCAGGTCTACTTACCACTATGTTTAGCCAACGGTACAAAGTTTCTACCGGTAACTGGCAAAGTACACATTATGAGATCGGCAAATGCTCCCTTCTGCTGCTTGACAGGCAGAGCCCACAAAGATTGGAAATTAACCGACACCACTCATACTCGTCAAGTACAGTTCTTTTTAAAATGTTCTATCACTCAAATATCCAGCTAATGGTGGAGAGCTGTCATGACTATACCCTCACGTATCTGAAATACATTATCAATTTGTATGTATTATGGATCCCCATTAGCTGCTGCCAAGGCAGGAAGCTACTCTTCCTGGGGTCCAGCAAAATGAAGGCAGTTCTTATAATTTTAAAAACATTACAATACATTCACAACACACCGTGTGCCCTCAGGCCCCTACTCCACCACTAAATCCATGTGTATGTATAGTGGGTATGTTATTTTGTGTGTGTATGCGCGCATGTGTCCATAAGGTGTTTTTTAAAATCTAATTGTATTGCTTGTGTCAGTTACTTGATGTGGAATAGAGTTCCATGTAGTCATGGCTCTGTAGTACTGTGTGCCTCCCATAGTCTGTTCTGGACTTGGGGACTGTGAAAAGACCTCTTGTGGCATGTCTTGTGGGATATGCATGGGTGTCTGAGCCGTGTGCCAGTAGTTTAGACAGACAGCTCGGTGCATTCAACTTGCCAATACCTCTCATAAATAAAAGTAGTGATGAAGTCAATCTATCCTCCACTTTGAGCCATGAGAGATTGACATGCATATTATTAATATTAGCTTTCTGTGTACATCCAGGGGCCAGCCGTGCTGCCCTGTTCTGAGCCATTTTCAATTTTCCTAAGTCCTTTTTTGTGGCACCTGACCACACGACTGATAGTGTTGTTAAGGCAGAGCATCACTTCACTATAGACAGACTTCTCCCCATTTTAGCTACTACTGCATCAATATGTTTCGACCATGACAGTTTACAATCTAGTGTTACTCCAAGCAGTTCAGTCATCTCAATTTCCACATGATTTATTACAAGATTTAGTTGAGGTTTAGGGTTTAGTGAGTGTTTTGTTCTAAATACAATGCTTTTAGTTTTAGAAATATTTAGGGCTAACATTCCTTGCCACCCACTCTGAATCTAACTGCAAGCTCTTTGTTGAGTGCTGCAGTCATTTCAGTCGCTGTCGTGTATATATAGAATACATAGAATCTCTGGCTTTACTCAAAGTCAGTGGCATGCCGTTAGTAAACATTTTTAAAACAAGGGGCCTAAACAGCTACCCTGGGGAATTCCTGATTCTTACTGGATTATATTTGATAGGCTTCCATTAAAGAACACCCTCTGTGTTCTGTTAGACAAGTAACTCTTTATCCACATTACAGCAGGGGGTGTAAAGCCAAAACACATACGTATTTCCAACAGCAGACTTTGATCAATAATGTAAAAAGCTGCACTGAAGTCTAATTGATGTTTACTGATCATGAAAAGCATGCAATTACTTGCTGTATAACTCTGATGACAGAGCTAAATGTGCATAATTGTTTCGCATGGAATAATCAGAAATCTGTAGTTGTGACTATGCTCCTCAAGAGGTGATGTTACAACCAAATAGTTAACATTTACATTTACTCCTTGCCCCCCAGCAGGCCAATTTAACGCACTACACCTTGTGATGCTATATTGATAACAACCTATTAGAATGCTTGGAACACAATAGTTGGAATGCTTGGAACATAATGGGTTCCAGCTCTCCAGAGAGAGAAACACTAAGGAAAAACAGTATACACTAGTATAGAAATACTTAAAACTCTAGTAAAGTGTACTGACTCGTTAGTGGTATGAGGGTCTCATCTGTGGTCTGTAGCCTCCACTTGAGCACGCCCACATCATTGTTCAGAGGGAAGGACTTGTCTGGGTTCTTCAGGCCCAGCACAGAGTCTGTGGTGAACAGCTTCTTATCCACGTTAGGGTGGGTCTGGACAGGGCAGGGAGGAAAAAATTGATAGAAACACATTGTTAATGGCTTGCAGTGCTAGCTGTGTCACCAGAGACTCTGGGTTCGAGCCCAGGTTCTGTCGCAGCCGGCCGAGACCGGGAGGTCCATGGGGCGACACACAATTGGCCTAGCGTCGCCCGGGTTAGGGAGAGTTTGGCCGGTAGGGATATCCTTGTCTCATCGCGCACTAGCGACTCCTGTGGCGGGCCGGGCGCAGTGCACGCTGACCAGGTCGCTAGGTGCACGGTGTTTCCTCCGACACATTGGTGCGGCTGGCTTCCGGGTTGGATGCGCGCTGTGTTAAGAAGCAGTGCGGCTTGGTTGGGTTGTGTTTCGGAGGACGCATGACTCTCGACCTTCGTCTCTCCCGAGCCTGTACGGGAGTTGTAGCGATGAGACAAGACAGTAACTACTAACAATTGGATACTACAAAATTGGGGAGAAAAGGGGGTAAAAAAATATATATAAAAAATATTTTCAAAACACATTGTTAAAATTCCCATGGCATCATGCTGCACCAAAAGCAAATACAACTGTGGTTGTGTGCCATTTTGAATCTTG
The DNA here is from genome assembly GCF_045791955.1 of Oncorhynchus clarkii lewisi. Taxonomy (NCBI): domain Eukaryota; kingdom Metazoa; phylum Chordata; class Actinopteri; order Salmoniformes; family Salmonidae; genus Oncorhynchus; species Oncorhynchus clarkii. The sequence goes on from NC_092156.1 coordinate 51,735,244, forward strand.
ATTTACACAGGCCAAATCCATGAATGCCTTGACATATATATCTGTTGTGTTGAGGTAGTGAACCTTTCCCCCTTTGGAATGAATGATGTATTTGTTTGGAACCTACCTGCAGCTGGACTCCCTTCTTGTCACCGTTGTTGATGGTGAGGCGAATGCGTCCGTTCTTGTCGTCGGCCACTCGGAGGGTGATCATACCCAGGACCTCCAGGTTCTGTAGCCCTCCATCTCTCCCACAGGTCAGGCTGATTTTCTCCTCACAACGCAGGTGCACACTGGGAACCAGGGGGCAGAGGTAAGATACAATTGAACATATCAACCTGCAGGTGTTTGAGTCCAACTACATTGCAGTCTGGACTGTGTAGAATCACTGATCTACAATCACTTTGCATCCCAAATAACTCTGCATTATGGGATCAAGATGAGCGATTCTGTGCCTCGCCTTGTGCAAACTGATTCCTCAAACACACTGCCTGTAATCAGTGGGATATATAAAATATAAAACCTGGTAAACCTACCTCTCTGTGTTAACTGGTGGAGGCAGGGCTTTGGATGCCTCGGAGGGCCTCTTCCCTGAGCTGGGCATGATGACTTGTCCCTCAGACTTGAGCTTGTCCACAAAGTCATCTACCTCCTTCCCTCTGGCACTCAGCTTCAGGGCCTTACTGGGACCACTAGCCCTACGGAGGAATACATAGCTCATGAGGCATAGGCCTAACTTTCTGCAATATTAAAAATACATGACAAAACAAGTTTCACAAATTCCATTGAGCATAACCAACCAAGAAATATACTAACAAATACGTCTTACACATAGAACACAGGATACATTTATCATAACAATCAAAACACCTCAAAATCCTAATATACCGAGGGTAGTACCTGGCAGGGACAGGTGAGGCCTTGGGTTTCTCTGGCTCCATGAGGGTGTCTGTGATGATGGTAGCGTTGCTGCTGCTGGACATGCTGCCGAACCCGCCGGAGAACCCTGGAGACTTCTTCCCTGAACGGTCCGCGTCCCGCCTGGCCTGTTGCAGCTCCTTCGCCTTTCTCCTCATTTCTGCCTTAGCCTCTCGCTCCTGGGTCTAAGATGGAGAGAGAACAAAGGAGACTTTCGGAATAAAACATGAATGTCTTTTGAACCAAAACCCCTTCATTCAGACTAGTGTTGGATTTAGCAATTCAACTACATTACAATAATAATGTAATGATGTTCAGTTCTGCTGCTCCCCTTCATTCAGACTGTTGTTAGAATCAGTAATAACGTAATGTAAATCTGTTCATTAGTTCTGCTGCTGCTCTCTTTTCACCTCTCGGACGGCGCGGAACACCTTCTCCTCGTGAGAGTCCATCTCTGTGAATGTTCTGATCTGGGCCAGGTTGACATTCTCCCTGTAGCCCAGCGCCACAATCTCATCAAAGGCAAAGATCAGGTCAAAACAGTGTTCCGAGACCTCCCCTTCCTCCAGCACCCGACAGTACTCTGGGATCTAAGGAAGAAATATATTTGGTCATTTAGTCATCCATGCTCAACTCATCACAAATTCCTACTGATACTTTTACTCAGCGGCAAACTTTGTATTGGCTCTACCAAACTGGGGGAAAAAAACTGTTTAGGCTACTTTAAACTTAGAAACAGTTTGTTTGGGCTACGCGTAACAAACACTGTTTACATAATGTGTGTCCTCTGCCCCTTCTAGAAGTGTGTGTGGGTGAGACCATGTGTGAGTCGGCGACTGAGGATATTTGTGAAGGTGCGTGCGTGTGAACAGGGCATCTGTGAGAGTATGTCATACCACGCGTGAGAAGAGGCGTAGTGTCTCCAGGTCCTCTAGGATGTTGCTGTTCTTGGTGGTGACCAGCACCATGTAGAGCTTCTCCAGGGGCTGGTAAACGTAGCGCACGCTCTCAGTCTCCACAAACGTGTGCTGCTTGCCTGTGTTCATCAGCTTGGGGAAGGCGGCCAGCAGGCCCTCCACGCGAGTCCGGGTCATCTCCACAAACTGCCGCGACACGATGGCCTTGCCCGCCTTGGTGCACACCGCTGCTGCCAACAGCACCTGGGACAAGAGGAAGAGGCCATAGTTACAGAATAGCAATGATTGAGTCCATGCATGGATAAGATTCAAGACGTGTAGACAAAATATTCAAGTGTTGCTCCTATTCAGCTAATATTACAATATACACTGAGTGTACAAAACATTAGGCACACCATATTGAGTTGTTCCCCCTTTTGCACGAGAACAGCCTCCATTCGTCAGGGCATGACTACAAGTTCCGCTAGTGTCCCACAGGGATGCTGGCCCATGTTGACTCCAATGCTTTCCACAGTTGTGTCAAGTTGGCTGGATGTCCTTTGGGTGGTGGACCATTCTTGATAGACACGGGAAACTGTTGAGCATGAAAACCCAGCAGCGTTGCAGTTCTTGACACAAACCGGTGCACCTGGCACCTACTACCTTATCCCGTTCAAAGGCACTTCAATATTTTGTCTTGCCCATTCACCCTCTGAATGGCACACATACATAATCCTCAATGTCACAAGTCTTCAAAATAATTTTTTTAACCTGTCTCCTTCCCTTAATCTACACTGATTGAAGTAGATTTCACAGGTGACATCAATAAGAGATCATAGCTTTCACCTTGTCAGTGTCATATTCCTAATGTTTAGTACACTCGGTGTACGGCTTTTGAAGTCAGCTATCACAGTGGTCACTTCTAACAAGACACATGAGATGTCTTGAATTAATGAACATCAACACCATAAGGGGCAAAAATATCCTGGTTAGGTAACATAGCAGTAGCTGCTCTTTAAGTCCTGAGAGAAAAACAAATGTTATTTTCATTCAACCTCAAAGGTTCAGTTAAATGAGCACATTGTGTTACCTTGGTTTTATGTTTTCAGTCATCTTTTTCAGAGGTAGGCTAATACTAACACAATGAACCACACGCGCAAATACAGTTGACCACACGCACAAACATCGTCTCAGTTTCCTTTAGTGTGACTGGAAACAGAACACCAAGAAGTTGACTTCAGGTTTTTGTTACTTGTAAAATAGCCTAAATTAATTCTGACAGTAAGTGTTTGTCTGTTGCCTGAATTTGATTTAATGTATTTAAATACATTTGGGAAAGTTCAGCCACACTACCAATTACTAGGCCTAATCTAAAAATCAACCAACCTGTCTCTCTCTTGTTATATAAGGAAGTCTATGACTCCATAACTGTTTGATCATGGAAAAGGTGTCAATGAGTGTCAACTCAAGTCTATTGCTCAATTCCAAACAGCCCCTACTAGACACTTCAGTTGGCCTGAAATGTTTGGATGTACAGTGCCTTCAGGAGGTATTCACAGCCCTTGACTTTTTCCACATTTTATTGTGTTACAAGGTGAATTTAAAAAATGGATAACATTGAGGTTTTTTGGTCAACAGCCACACACAATACACCCCATAATGTCAAAGTGGAATTCCGGGTTTTCAATTTTTTTGAGTCAATAAGTATTCAAACCCTTTGTAATAGCAAGCCTAAATAAGGAGTACAAATGTGCTTAACAAGTCACATAAGTTGCATGGACCTTGCATAATATTAGTGTTTAACATGATTTTTTAGGACTACCTCATCTCTGTACCCAACATTCAATTATCTATAAAAATGGTCCCTCAGTTGAGCAGTGAATTTCAAAACAGAGATTCAACCACAAAGACCAGGGAGGTTTTCCTTTGCCTCACAAATGTAGATGGCTACAAATTTTAAAAAAGCAGACATTGAAGTTATTAATTACACTTTGGATGGTGCATCAATACATCCAATCACTACAAAGATACAGGTGTCCTTCCTAATTCGGTTTCCGGAGAGGGAAAAAAATATGCTCAATGATTTCCCCATGAGGCTAATGGTGACTTTAAAACAGTTACAGGAGAAAACTCAAATGTACCAAATACTTACAAACCCTTAAGGCCTGATTCACACAGTCTCCTCTGAACAGCTGATGTTGAGATAGATGTGTCTGTTACTTTAACTCTGAAGCATTTATTTGGGTAAAAACTTCTGACGCTGGTAACTAATGAACTTATCCTCTGCAGCAGAGGTTATTCTGGGTCTTCCTTTCCTGTGGCGGTCCTCATGAGAGCCCGTTTCATCACAGTTCTTGACCGTTTTTGCGACTGCACTTGAAGAAATTTTCAAAGTTCTTGCAACTTTCCAGATTGACTGACCTTCATGTCTTAAAGTAATGATGACCGTCATTTCTCTTTGCATATTTGAGCGGTTCTTGCCATGATATGGACTATCTTCTATATACAACCCCTACCTTGTCAACACAACTGATTGTCTAAAAGCATTAAGAAATTCAACAAATTAACAAGGCACTCCTGTTAACTGAAATGCATTCCAAGTGAGTACCACATGAGAGAATTGAGAGAATGCCAAGAGTGTACAAAGCTGTCATCAAGGCAAAAGGTGGCTACTTTGTTGAATTGCAAATATATTTTGATTTGTTTAACATGTTTTTGGTTACTACATGATTCCATGTGTTATTTCATAGTTTTAATGTCTTCACTGTTATTCTACAATGTTGAAAATTGTAAAAAATAAAAACTCTGGAATAAGTATGTACACACATGCATACATACATACACAGTACCAGTCAAAAGTTAAAATATAAATAAATAAATATCTGCTACTGCTCGACTTTTAAAAAACCCGGTCGACCAACAGCCTATCGACCAAACAATAGACCAGTCAACTAATTGGGGTCAAGAGATTAATGATTTAAATAAAATTACCACCGACATTATGTAGTTAAGACTGGTAAATGTTGGTAAAAAAATTTTTATTAAAAATGTTCAAATTTAATGACAAAATATCATCCATCAACCTCCTTGGCGCCCAAATATCGGTAGCGGCCCTAAAACAATCTATATTGGTCGTTCTCTAGCTGATATCCTGTATCATGGGTGCACACTCCGTAGCAAACGCTGTACATTGAATATATGTACACCCCCAATGCAATTATGCAGTCTAATAAATCCAGCGGGACACGTTTTTTTAAATTGTTTGCGAAATTAATTAATTATTGTAATCCTTGTAAATGATCTAACATTCCAACCTTTTTTAGCATTATTTATTTTTTTTTAATGGGGGGGGGGGGGTGCTCCTGAGAGGTGCAGCGGTATAAGGCACTGCATCTCAGCGCTAGAGGCGTCACTACAGACCCTGGGTCGATTCCAGGCTGTATCACAACCGACCATGATGATTGGGAGTCCCATAGGGAGGCGCAAAATTGGCCCAGGGTCATCCGGGTTAGGCCGTCACTGTAAATAAGAATGTATTCTTAACTGACTTGCCTGGTTAAATAAAATAGCTTTAACCACCTTCGGCAGCGCTACAGTATCCCGAAAAATCATTGATTTTTATTTAGACCTTTTTTTGTACATACCGTTCATAACGGCAATAATTCGGGGCTGTGGGTAGTTTAGTAGTTAGAGGGTTGGGCCAGGTTGCTATAATCGAATCCCCGAGCCGACAAGGTAAAAATCTGTCGTTCTGCCACTGCACAAGGCAGCTAACCTACTGTTCCCAGGCCGTCATTGTAAATAAGAATGTGTTCTTAACTGACTTGTCTAGTTAAATAAAGGTTCAATTAAATATGTATAGTAAAGTACCGTTCGGTTTTTGACAACATTTGCAGAGCTGGCTAATGTTGGGAAGGACTTTGAATTTAAGGATCCTTGGCGTCAGAGATCGTCATTCATCGTCTCCTCAAGCTCAGGTACTGGTTACACATAACCCTTACCATTTTAACATGTCAACTTCAACGGGGTAGGCGTCCCAAGGATCCAGGATAGCATGGACTATTCCAATATTGTGGCTAGCTTCACACAGCTATCAACTTGGCAAGCTTGGTATAGAAGCTGGGATCCTCAATTTAAACTCGAGACATACTAGGGAATCTAGACTTTTCACCAGTCATTTACAGAGTGGCTATTTTGTAAACTCTGCCATCTAACCAATATCAGTTAAATGACTTACAATTAACAGCCAATATAACATTAGCTACCTAGGCCTGCTGATACAAAACAGACGCAAAGGCTAACTAGCTGACGTTAGCTGAGCTGGCGTTAATCGACGAGATGGCGCTTGAAAGCGCTATTGATAGCTTGCTAATGATATAAAGCCCAATATATATACACTAAAGGGGAGTATATTTGCCTGCATACGCAGCAAAATTAGCTATGTTAATTTGCTAGATTGTTAGCTATCAGCAAATGCAATGTTCACAGTCAAGCGGAACAAGACAGATAGCTAGAAGCTAAATACAGTAGATCAATTACATTTCATAGCTCACCATTTTGTTGTTATCCCTTGTGCTACAAATCCGTGTGCCGTTTCTGTAATGTAATACCACGTATTAGTGTCTAAACTATAATATTTATGCAGAGTGAAACTTGCGTCTGTTTGATTTACTGTCTCAATATGGAAGGACCTCTAGCCACGTCTCCACCGGAAAGAGCTCGTCAGCAAGGTAAAAGGGTTATCACTTAGTTACCACAGCCACAAAGACAAATGGGCTATGTCGTAAAGATTCATGATAACACTAAATCGCTTTTTGGTCTTACTTTAAGGTTAGACACGTGTAGCAGTGTGATTATGATCAAAGTTAGGTTTCAAATCGGATTTTAAGAATAGAAAGTGTATAAATGGGCCGGGTTTATGACTTTATGGCTGTGGTAACTAATGACGACCAGAAAAGGCAGCGACGAGAAAAGGAACATGTGGAAGATAGGGTCAATGATGGTGGATAAATGAAGATAGTCCTCTCAAGACGTTTACCATTGAAAAAAATGATCAGTTCCGGTCTACTTAACGGGGTGGGTCTCCCATAGACACCAATGTAGCTGGGTCTGGTCCACTGACGTATAATAGAGTTCGCCAGCATGTAGTCAAAAAACCCGGAAATTAGTTCTCTCTTAGTTCAGCCATGGCAATGGGGAAATAATAAAGTTTTGGGATTAACGCCGAAAATAAGATCTGAGGTTAACACAGATTTAAGGGATCCAATACGTTTAATTCTATGATTTATCAGTTAACATGACCTTCATACATTATACGCTTTTTATGATTACACAAATGCTTCAATATTCACAATAAGTGATGTTAGCTGAAGGTAATCTTTCATTGTAATTTTTTTGAACATTTATTTTTTATTAACAACAAATCAATACAGAAAGGGAATACAAATATATATATATAGATCATATACAATGGACAATTGAGCTAGGGGGTACAATATCACATTACACAAGGACCTTAAGGGACATACATATACTTATAATTCTAACAGCTTTTTTGTTAGTAGAGTATTTAATTGTCTTAAAATACAGTTCAATTTATTTTTGTAGGGTAAGAAAATGTTTCTTTTGTTTGTAAATTGACATTTGTGACTATGAAATTTGGCCAAAAGAATAATGAAATTAATTACATTATTCCTATCGTAGGTAAAGAATCCAAGCAGTACATCTCTCCACAATAGTGTTAAACCTTCATAAAATTGTTCAATTATAAATCTACTGATGTCTTGCCACAGTTTTCTTACATGAATACAATGCCAAAGAATATGCAACACTGTTTCTGGGTGGTCATTACAAAAAAAGCAATTTGAGTTGATGTTTTCCTTAAACTTCTTCATATCTTGGTTGGCAGGATAACATCCTGCTGAAACAAGGTTTGTATCTGTTGTTGAATGGGCCAAAAGAGAAACAAATCTTTCCTACTGATGAGTCAACAAGGTCTTGACACGTTCCTGAATAACAGAGCAACACCTGAGGGAATGGCATCTAAAACAATTGCAAAATCTTTAGGTGTTACAGGGACCTTGTAAAGTGATAAGAATTCCTTATAACTGAGTAAAAGACCCTCTGCATTTACAAGTTGGCTCACCAATAGGATATTATTTCGGAACCAATATTCTAAAAACAAATAAGTATTTTTATACAATATATCCCAATTATTCCATACATAATATCTGTGTGGAGAAAAATTGTGTTTATAAATTAAGGACCATGACAAGAAAACCTGCCGATGAAAAGCAGAAAGTTTCACTGGAACTTTGTCAATATTATAATTTCAAAACAACATGAAGTTAAGGCCACCAAAAGTAGAGAAGACTTGATGAGGAATACAATTCCAGATAGAAGTGGGTCTTCTTCGGAATTGTTTTATCCAATTGATCTTAAAAGTATTATTTAAGGTAGTAAAGTCCAGAAAATTCAGCCCACCATTTTCATCAGTGTTCATTACAGTTTTCATTTCATTACAGTTTTCCTAATGTAATGGGTACGGTTTCTCCACAGAAAGTTGAAAAGCATCTGGTCTATCTCCTTGCTTATTTTACAGTCAAGATATAAAGATAGAGCGCCATATGTTAGTCTAGAGATACCTTCAGCCTTGGTTATAAGGACTCTTCCTTTTAAAGATAAGTCCTTCTGTAGCCATTGATTTAGCTTCTTCTGGGGTTTTTTAATAAGAGGGTTAAAATTTAGTAAGCCTCGAGACTTCTGATCCTTAGTAATGGTTATGCCTAAATATGTAAGTTCTTCTTTTACTGGAATACCATAATATGAAGGTGTCACACAATCTTTGACAGCCATGAGATCACATTTATTAATATTAAGATATAGACCAGACGCTTTGGAAAAGGATTGTATTACATTGATCGATATGGGAATTTGGTTAGCATCTTTCTGAAAACGTGTAGTATCGTTAGCCAGCTGGCTTATAATAATTTCTTTACCAGCTATGGAAATACCTTGTACAGGACTATTATTTAAAGAATTTGCAAGAAGTTGGGTGATTAATAAAAACAGTTATGGAGAGATAGGACAACCTTGCCTAATTCCTCTCTTTAACTCAAATATAGGTGAGGTGCCATATTTCAATTTGATAGAGCTGTTACCATTTGCATAGACAGTCTTAATAGCATTACAGAAAAAAAACCAAAGCCAAGTCTCTCAAGGGAGTGGAAGAGGAACTGATGCTCCACTGTGTCAAATGCTTTATAAAAATCTAAAAATAATATGAAGCTATCCTCAGTTATTAGGTCTGAGTAGTCAAGTATGTCTAATACTAGTCTGACATTGTAAGAAAAATGTCTGTTCCTCATGAAGCCAGACTGTGTTTCATCAATGATTGCATCCAGGACTTCTTTAATTATTTTTGCAAGTAGTAAGGCTAATATCTTATAGTCATTATTAAGAAGACAAATTGGACGCCAGTTATCGATGAGCAGCACTTCTTTTTTAGGCTTAGGTATCAGTGTTATTAACCCCTTACTCACTTGTAGGAGGGCGAACATTGTTTTTAATTCTCTCTAAAAAAGACTTAAAATAGGAAGGGAGCTACTTGTTCAGAAAATAATTTGTAAAATTCTGATGTAATTCCATCAACACCTGGTGATTAATTGTTCCTTAGATGTTTGATAGACTCTATAATCTCTTCAAGTTTTATGAGTTCATCACACTGTTTAGATTCTATATCACTGATAGAGTGAACATTATTCAGTGAGTCAAAAAAACATATCTGTGGATTCCTGACAGTACGTAGAGCTTTACAATTTTCTGTATAAAATGCTACAGTATTTAGCGATTAATTTTTGGTCATCTGTAATAACACCATCAATGTTTAACTTATGGATAGTGTTATTTTCAGAGTGAATTTTTTTAAGTCTAAAGAAACAGGATGAATTATGTTCTCCCTCCTCAATCAATTTTTTCCTAGATCTAATAAAGGCTCCTTCTGCTTTTAATCTATATATATATATATATATATATATTATCCAGTTTATTTTGTAACTCAATTAGTTCCATCTTCTCCTCCCCCGAGAGGCCGGCTGGGGACCTCTGAGAAAGGGAAGTTATCTTAAAGATCACCTTTTCCTCCTCAGCTCTTCTGGTCTTAGCAAGATTACTACCATATTTTCTAAGGTATTTGGACACCTCAAATTTAAAGAGCTCCCAGTTCTTGCAATAAGATTTTTCTTCACAAGCCCTTTCCCAAACGTGTGAAAGCAGATCTTTAACCTCAAACTTAACTATATAATTTAATAATGAGCTATTTAGCTTCCAGTAAGATGCTCTACCAAGGTTAGTATCAGGGGTAAATATTTTGATATCAATGTAAATAACCCTATGGTCTGTGAGGGGAGCAGTACAAATATTTGTAGTAACACACTATCAATACATTTTGATATAAGCCAAAAATCTATTCTGGGTTGTCTGGAACCTGTTTTGTTACTCAAAGTGAATGATCTGTCAGCCAGAACCCTCTCTCTCTATATATCAGTAAGATCAAACTTTTTCCATAAAAAGTATAAAACCCCAATTCTATTTTTCATTGTAGTGACACCAGCGGAGCGTTCAGATCCATGGGAAAGCCAAATATCGTTGCCCCACTGTGACCTGAGGCCGAAATGGAGTGAGACTCTTGAAAAAAGAAAAAAGCTGTTCTAAATTATTTAGCAAATAAAAATAAGGCCTTGCGCTTCACATTATTTCGTAACCCCCTAGCATTAAGAGAAACTATAGACAAAGACAAAACAAAGATTATATAAAAATATTAACTGTAGTAGGATGAGTCAAAAACGTAGGAGCAGTGAACATAAATTACAAGGAACCGAGATCTGCACCATTTAAGTCAATTAAGGTGAAAATAGCTTATTCCATAAACTTTGAGGTAGACGTTATCCGGCTTTGAAATTCAAGTCAACTGAAAATTATGTTCAAGACCAAACCAAGGGTTATTGTAGTAAGAGAGACTAAAAAGTGTAATCAGGAACTATTCTGAAAAATAAAATACAAAATAATAACTTAAATAAAAGGGTATCTACTATTTTAAGTGCATATGAAAACTAATCATAAAAAAATATTTTACATATACATGTTCCTAAGACCTATTTCACTTGGAAATAAGTATTAATAACTAAATAGAACAATAACCGTGTAAAGTCAGAGCAGACCTGTATGCCCTTTAAAACAGTATCTTAGTTACTGTATACATAAAAAAATAAATGCAGCTTTCAGTCTTCTTCGTAAATTTGTAAACAAAATAGGTTTTCTGGTCATACAAGAACAAACGAATAAATTGAAGTACCTGAGTATTCCGAAAAATAGTAACTTGATGCTTGTTAGGTAAAGTTAAACAATAAAGGAAAATGAGAATACCATGGCTGAAACCATCAATCTGTTCCTTCTGGTGAGATTTTAGGGAGGAATATGAATTTCTTAAACGTTGATGAAGCCTCGTCCTCCGACGAAGTAAGTAGCCTTTCCCTCATTTCAAGGTAATCTACTATAACTTGTTTTCTCAATGCATGTTAGTTAGCAATTTTATGAATACAACTCCCATCTTTTTTCGACATCAGGATTTGAGAGCACTAGTTAGCTCCAAAAGTGGTTTTAGCTTTGACTGCATGCTGACAGTGAATTCAGAGCCATTCATGGCTAGCTATACTACAAACATAATTTTACCAGGTTCCTATGAAGCAATTGTATTGACAGTCCAGCACAACATACCCAAGAGTTTCCTGATTGTCAAGGGGTAGTTTGTATTTAATTATTTTTAATTGTGTATTAGAAACACAGTTTGAGATCATTGTGAGGGGATTTCGCCAGTGGTTGAATTGGGCTTCCCGGGAAAATGTTATCCGAGGTTGCAAGAGTAACCAAGGGTGACGGGGCTTAGCGAAGAGTACATTTTCTTCTTCACGATTGGCTGTTCCCTCCTGATGACCCAAATGGACATGACTTCAACAGGAGGGTTCAGCCAATGAAGTTGGAAGTCCCACCCATTTGACAACATTAAAAAGCCCTCAATGGCGCTGCCCATGCTAATGGCCTTTTGGCTACTAGAAGACTCTTATTCTCCATGATCTGGTCTACTTACTGTAGTTCATTGGGCTTGTTTTGAGTGGTAAGGCTGAAGCAACCGAGTGCAGACGAAAGTTGAGGAGTGAAGTCGGGGGAGGTGCATCTACAACAACCGAAAGTCAGACCATAACCACATTTCCCTCCACAGTTTTTATGCGAGTAAAGTCACACCGTATTTAAAAAATCACGACAGCTGTGATGGAAATGGGTAGTGTCAGTACAATTTTATATTTGCAGACAGATCATTTGTTCGTTTGACATGGTGGGCTCTTTTTGTCAGTAAAATGAATTAGGCTATGTGAGAAATGGTGGAGATGCCTTTATGCGCAAATATTGATATAAAGACCATACTATCGAAGTAAACTTTGTGAATTGCTATGGTATGGTGTGTGGTCCTCCCACTACGACTCGGTAAAGCATGCAGTTTATTAGGCTACAGATGAAATAAGTTATGATGACCTTCACAGGGTGGTGAAAGTGCACAGTGATTTTGATGCCTTTTTCCAATAGATATTGAGGGTCTTATTCTGGGGATGATGATCGATGCTTGACTGCCGTTTGACCCAGTCTTTTTGACGTCATGAAAAATGTCTTGTATTGGTTGTGATCTGGTTTTTGGTTGAAATCTGATTAAACTGCTGACCAGTTATCTGAATGTTACTCAATTAATAGACACCAATTTATTGTGCATACTCTTTGTGGGCACTAGAACCATTACAATTATTAAAATTGGGTAATGTTCTTTTTCAGCAGGGTTTGTATGCATGGTTCAGTTTAGCACAGTTGGCAAACAGCTGGCCAGGGCCAACGTTATGGGCGGGCCTTAGGGGGCCTGGCCCGCCCTACCATACCCCCTTGCCCATCCAGATAAAATATAAAAATATTGATCATTTATTTGACAGAGACGCACACCGACAGAAAGAAGCATCAATATCAGATAAAACATCCGATCGAGCGAAACAGCGCCCCTCTATCTCAGTATGTGTAGACCATGTATCTGATGCAGTCTGGACAAAAATAGTATGGCTGCTGCCCTATGTACATAAACATGGAATCACTGGTCACTTTAATAATGGAACACTGGTCACTTTAATAATGTTTACATACTATTTTACTCATTTCATATGTATATACTGTATTCTTGTCAATGCCATCCTATTCAGCTATTGCTGTGTATATATATATATATATATATATATATATATATATATATATATACATACACATGCTATTGTATCCTACATATTCTACAGATATACTAAATATTCTATCCACATACTGTCCATAATGTCTATACATCCCATGACACACATACATTCAGTGCCTTAGGAAAGTATTCAGAACCCTCGACTTTACACATTTTATGTTACAGCCTTCTTCTAAAATTGATTACATCATTTTTTCTCCCTCAATCTACATGCAATACCCCATAATGACACTGAAAAAACAGGTATTTAGAAAGTCTGTCATTTGGAAAGGAACACACCTGCCTATATAAGGTCCCACACTTGACAGTGCATGTCACCTAATTTACAATTGGCTCATTCATCCCCAGGTCGTTGCTGTAAATGAGAATGTGTTCTCTGTCAACTTACCTGGTAAAATAACAGAAAAAAATAATAATAATAATGTCAGAGCAAAAACCAAGTCGAAAGATTTATGTGTAGAGCTCAGAGACAGGATTGTGTCGAGGCACAGATCTGGGGAAGGGTACCTACAGTGCCTTGCGAAAGTATTCGGCCCCCTTGAACTTTGCGACCTTTTGCCAAATTTCAGGCTTCAAACAAAGATATAAAACTGTATTTTTTTGTGAAGAATCAACAACAAGTGGGACACAATCATGAAGTGGAACGACATTTATTGGATATTTCAAACTTTTAACAAATCAAAAACTGAAAAATTGGGCGTGCAAAATTATTCAGCCCCTTTACTTTCAGTGCAGCAAACTCTCTCCAGAAGTTCAGTGAGGATCTCTGAATGATCCAATGTTGACCTAAATGACTAATGATGATAAATACAATCCACCTGTGTGTAATCAAGACTCCGTATAAATGCACCTGCACTGTGATAGTCTCAGAGGTCCGTTAAAAGCGCAGAGAGCATCATGAAGAACAAGGAACACACCAGGCAGGTCCGAGATACTGTTGTGAAGAAGTTTAAAGCCGGATTTGGATACAAAAATATTTCCCAAGCTTTAAACATCCCAAGGAGCACTGTGCAAGCGATAATATTGAAAGGGAAGGAGTATCAGACCACTGCAAATCTACCAAGACCTGGCCGTCCCTCTAAACTTTCAGCTCATACAAGGAGAATACTGATCAGAGATGCAGCCAAGAGGCCCATGATCCCTCTGGATGAACTGCAGAGATCTACAGCTGAGGTGGGAGACTCTGTCCATAGGACAACAATCAGTGGTATATTGCACAAATCTGGCCTTTATGGAAGAGTGGCAAGAAGAAAGCCATTTCTTAAAGATATCCATAAAAAGTGTTGTTTAAAGTTTGCCACAAGCCACCTGGGAGACACACCAAACATGTGGAAGAAGGTGCTCTGGTCAGATGAAACCAAAATTGAACTTTTTGGCAACAATGCAAAACGTTATGCTTGGCGTAAAAGCAACACAGCTCATCACCCTGAACACACCATCCCCACTGTCAAACATGGTGGTGGCAGCATCATGGTTTGGGCCTGCTTTTCTTCAGCAGGGACAGGGAAGATGGTTAAAATTGATGGGAAGATGGATGGAGCCAAATACAGGACCATTCTGGAAGAACCTGATGGAGTCTGCAAAAGACCTGAGACTGGGACGGAGATTTGTCTTCCAACAAGACAATGATCCAAAACATAAAGCAAAATCTACAATGGAATGGTTAAAAAATAAACATATCCAGGTGTTAGAATGGCCAAGTCAAAGTCCAGACCTGAATCCAATCGAGAATCTGTGGAAAGAACTGAAAACTGCTGTTCACAAATGCTCTCCATCCAACCTCACTGAGCTCGAGCTGTTTTGCAAGTAGGAATGGGAAAAAATGTCAGTCTCTCGATGTGCAAAACTGATAGAGACATATACCAAGCGACTTACAGCTGTAATCGCAGCAAAAGGTGGCGCTACAAAGTATTAACTTAAGGGGGCTGAATAATTTTGCACGCCCAATTTTTCAGTTTTTGATTTGTTAAAAAAGTTTGAAAAATCCAATAAATGTCGTTCCACTTCATGATTGTATCCCACTTGTTGTTGATTCTTCACAAAAAAATACAGTTTTATATCTTTATGTTTGAAGCCTGAAATGTGGCAAAAGGTCGCAAAGTTCAAGGGGGCCGAATACTTTCGCAAGGCACTGTATATACATAGATATTTCTGCAGCATTGGAGGTCCCCAAGAACAGTGGCCTCCATCATTCTTAAATGGAAGAAGTTTGGAACCACGAAGACTCTTCCTAGAACTGTCCACCCGGCCAAACTGAGCATTCGGGGGAGAAGGGCTCTGGAACTCTGACAGAGTTCCAGAGTTCCTCTAAGGAGATGGGAGAACCTTCCAGAAGGACAACCATCTCTGCAGCACTCCAACAAATCAGGCCTTTATGGTAGAGTGGCAAGACCGAAGCCATTCGTCAGTAAATGACAGCCCGCTTGGAGTTTGCTCAAATCAAATGTTATTAGTCACATGCACTGAATACAACAGGTTTACAGTAAGTAAATGCGTACTTACAAGCCCCAACAATGCAGTCTAAATATGAATTATAAAAGGAAATAAAATAAGTAGTTAAAGAGCAGCAGTAAAATAACAATAGTGAGAATCCACTTCCGGAACCCCTCGTTGGAGCCCTATTCACCATCAACAGCAAGCAACACTCATTCAAAAGAATGCATTGAATCAAATATATTTACAACTAACCCAAGATGGTTAATCTGTGTCGTTTACAGTGGGAGCAAATTAAACATAGTGGGCAGAACATGCAAGGAGGTGGTTAAATCAAGAGCTAGCGAGATCCTATTGGCTCATTGTAGCTTGTATTTGCATATTTCCGTTAGGGAACGTCTCCTCTGTGAAGTCTGTGTGTGCACAAACTCAATTCGACCTTGCACTCCTTCTAAACAAATTTTTTTTTTTACACTTTGGCAAAGTGTCAAGTCTATAAGGCTTAGTGCAGTGTGTTTGTAACAGATTGTAGTTTTGGGAATAGAAAAATGTATTGAGATCAGATGTTTCATTGTTGACAAAATCTCCCACTACCTACGACTGAACTTCCTGCCACTACCATATTTGGTGGTAAGAAAACGTTATTCTTCTGCAGTGGGCTTTAATGGTGGTGGGCATCCAATATGGTGCATTATCGTCCGCAACTGGACAATAGTATAAATCCGTTACACTTTGTGATACAAAATGGAAGAAAAAAAATGTATAGAAAAAATATAAACACCCTTCCAACTAACCCTACAGTCATTAAAAAACCCACTACCCCATCCCACTACTTTGACCCTATCTGCTCCTGCACCACGCCAAAGGCCTGGGTGGACAGGACACCACCTCTCAACACACTCTGTAACTCTTCTGAAGTCAAATCTCGTACACCCAAGTACAGTTTGGTCTATCCCTCTGTGCTGGCACAGATCTACTACTCACAGGGTCCCTCTCAGGATCTCACCCTTGAGCCATCTTCCTCTACTTTCTTGACTGCCTCAGCATAAAACACCTTCTTCACTTCTGACCATGGCCATTTCAACCTGCCTCTCTCCTACCAGACACTTCCGATCCCTAGCAACATGGTTACCCCTTCAGATGACAACTTTTCCCACAGAAACTATGCAATCCTCTCTCCAATGCCCTCCTGCACACTTCCCACATTTTGGAATCTCTCTCCTACACACAATCGTGGCACCTGAAACACCGCAGTGGGATTTGGCACAAAAGCCAAAAGGTAAAGAATCAAAACTCAAAAGGACAGACTGACACCTCCGTTTCACCACGCTCCCCACCGAGTCTGTGTCGCACCAAATGATGGGCATTACAAATACCAGGAATCTTCAACTTCAGTTGCTCCACCTTCACACTTAACACTACCCCAGAAATCACTCCTTTCAATGACCTTTAGTCAAGTTGCTTGGCACAGAGTGAACCATCTCCCTTATTTGACACATCATCTCCCAAATTCAGATTCAACCGCTGCTTTCCTCATTCTCTTCTACCTCTTCTTCCTCTTTTTCCTCCTCCGAAATCAACCTTTCCGTCTCCCTGTTCCAATATTCCTCTTCTCCGGGCTTTGCTAGCAGTGACATACCGATGTAACTCCATCTTCAGCTCTGTGCTGAGAAAACATTCTAAACAGATGCATCAGCTTTATAGCCCCTGTGACGTTTCTGGGTTTCCCCTTCTGTATTTGATTGAATCTTCTTTGTTGGGGTTTTGCAGCGGACTACGTCCAAAAAGTTGTATTGCCGCCACCTACTGTGCAGCAAAAAAACATAATAAAATAAAATATTAAGAAAGAAAAAAAACTCATTAACTACCCCAAAATCACTCATCAAAATGCTCCCTCCATCTGTTAAAATTAATTATCCAGGAGCCTGGGAGGGCCATCACATTTTCCGTCGCCAATAACCCTTGCAGATTTGAATTCCTGAAGCCCGAGATATTTTTCCTCCGCATCCACAAAGATTTTGCTTCGTCTTCCTTTTTATTTGACCTGTGCAGTTTATCATAGTTGCAATGAATGCCACAAATCCACTTTCTTCACATGTAGCATATCCGGTGCTCTTGATTGATGGATATTCACTGTGGGCTCTGGTACAGCCACTACCATATCTTCAACACTAGTGTCACTAGCTCCCACAATTATTTTGATTGCCTACACATAGCAAATCTGATGGACCACCCTAACTTTTGTCACCTCAACCTCCTACTTTCTTTAGCCTGTCACATGCTTCCCAGTCTAAACAGTTTGCGCATATATTATGCCAATATTTTTTGAAGTTATTGTCCAAATTTTTGTCTATTCCCTGCACACACACTTTTTTCTTGACACAAGTTGAAGCTCGGTTGCCAAAGTCTACGCCCCTTCGGTCGGTGATTGGTCAACAGTACTACTCCTTGTAGGAATGAACTATGGAAGGGGATTCTTCAGTGAAGTGTTTGTTGTCATTCAACAAGAGACTACTAGTTTTCATGCAGATTTTTTCACTTGAGAAAAACTGCTCCAAACATCTTTGTTAGATTGAAAAATTCCTTGATTAAGACCTCTTTGGCAAAAATATACATTTATTACAGATAAGAAATCTGTAATAAATGTATGTTTTTGCCAAAGAGGTCTTAATCAAGGAATTTTTCAATTTATCTTAGATAAATTCAGATTATTTTGAGGAAGTGTTATGGCTATGTTGTTGCTACAGTAGCTCAAACAACAGTAATGTTGCTGTTTTTTTTTTTCATTTTTCAAGCGAAGGTCTTTAGGGAGATATTCGCTTCACTTAGCCAAGTTCTGCTAGAAGTAAACCAACCCTATGTATGAAGAAGCCTTTACAGGGCATTCCATGAACTCTGAGTCATGATCCCCACCACAATTTCATCACGGCCATGGGGGTTAGGCCCCCCAGATAGCATATAAACACGTCATAAGCCATGATAAAACATTTGTTTATTGGAAATTTGCTTTAAAACTGCAAAATGTTCACAATGTGTAAAATAGGGGGGGGGGGTGCCACACTAACCACACTGGGGATTCTTGTCGCAAGGGTACACGGGTTGAATCAACATTGTTTCCATGTCATTTCAATGAAATGGTGTTGAACCAATGTGGAATAGATGTTGAATTGATGTCTGTGCCCAGTGGTCACTGCCTTCTTCCTCTGTTCCTCAGACACACTATTAATCAGTCCACTCGTGGTCACACTGACTGATCCCACTTTTACCAGCACAAGATTCACCTTCTTCGAAACCCCCAAACTGATATCCCAGATAAACATTGTTATCCAAAAATCGCATCCAAACAAGAAACAACAACTTGTCTGACACACATTCATCATCCCCTTCAGTTTTCAACACTTTCTTATTTTCATTCCATTCTTCAACACTACTGTTTTCCATTCATCTTCTCCAACTCCACTCGACTCGCTTTTCGTTTCATTATCGACATCCAATTCCGCCATGATTCTCCGAAAGTGCATTGGATCCAAATGACAGACTTATTAACTAAGTGCACTGCAACCCATCAGCCATCATCTTATTTCCCAGGTTTACCCATTACAATAAACAAACAAAACAGTCATTATACAAATAAATGTGTTTACACAAGACTGTCAATTGAAATAAGTAGCTAATGTTCAATACAATATATTACTATTAGCAGAGAAACCATTGTCCGTGTATAAATATTATGGGAAAGATGCCTTTTATATAGCTACACTAGTTATGAACTACATGCCATGCTATCAGTAAGAAAAGTAGGCCTATGCCTTGGGTCTCTCAACTATGGTGAGCAAAGAATCACACGGACAGACAGGACAGCGCTGCCTACATAGTCAAACTCCCTTGAACGCGCCACATAACTACACTCGCCACGCCTCATTTTTACTCTGACGGAAATGACATAGTCGTCGAGGTCACTGATCCAAGGTGGATTGGAATTTGACATTCATTTACTATTTCGTTACGATAACAGCATATATATTTTAATGATTTTGAACACCATTTTGATAACATCTCTGGGCAGTTTGTTTGCGAGGAGATGTCTGGTGAAGTTCTAAACGCACAGGTAAGAATCTGAGAGTACGGTGCACGAGGAGTTTAGTTTTTGGGACAGCCTTCATTGAACATCGATTGGTGGAAAATTACATAACACGCGCTGCTATTGGCTAAACAAGTGAATGGGTATTTGTTATTGGCTCCTCGGGGAGGAAACGTTCAAGAAATACTCTAGCATGCGATTACGTACTGCCGAAAGATTTCAGAGTTATAAAAACATGTATTCCTCTGAAGTGGTTAGTTCTCGTTCAATTAATCACTCCAGATATATATCGCACATAGACTTGTTTCTGTGTAGCTAGCCAGTTAATATCCATATAAAAGACGCCGCCCATTGGCGTCCTGGGTGGTTAATATGCAGCGTCCGACAAATAACTGCCGAAATGTTTTTGGGGAGGGGTACTTGTTTATGAAAATCTAGTTATTTAAAGAATCCGTGATCCTATAATTGTATAATTTGTGGATACCTGTATAGAAACAGTCTGACCCGCATTTTTCTCCAAAACGTCACCTATAACTCTGATGTGGTAGAATACGCGTTTTTCGCTCCGTCTAGCACAGCAGCTAATTTGGAGAAGGATGCTATTCGGGGCGTTCCTGTATGTGGACGTTGCCGCATTTGCAGGAACCCTCCCTTTATACCTGTTATATATTGGTAAATGTTAAATTAGCGGGAGGCGTGGACGCTCCAATATACGTTAATGCAGAAATAATGTTTGATTCCAGCTGCGACAACGGTAGTAGGCTGGACACATTACATTTTTAACAACGCTTTTTTTCTGATAACTGATCATTTTTCTGATAAATGCATCCGCCATGGAGCTCAGTTTCATAATATTGCCATATGTCACAGCTACTTGCCATAGTTGAAGTAATCTTGAAAAAAGCTGATGTTATTTTAGGGCGTTAACCCTGTAGATTTACTTCGGGTAATTTATTATTAACACGGTTACGGCTACTTGGTGAGCAAGCTCACTTCTCCTGGGTATACACAATGCTAGCGATGGCTGGCGCATAGCCCTCAACCATTAAACATTTTCTGGTCAAGGTTAACCACTTTTTTTAAAGAAAAAGTTGTAAAACCTAAACAAAACGCATGTCCCTGTCCTCTTCTTAAATATGTGGCCGATTTTAAACAGACAGAGTAATAAAAAAAAATAAAAAAAACTTTTTTGGTGATTTGTTTCTAAATCGCTGCTGAGTAATTTTATATGCGTCAATCTGTTCATTCTTAGGAATCTAGAGGTCGAGCTCATTGATTTGTAAGATTTGACGCAATTAACTCGGATGATGAGTCTAGCAAGTGTGGCATGGCTATTTTGACAATTTTTCGGAATACTCAGGTCCTTCAATTTAGTTTGTTCTTGTATGACCAGAAAACCTATTTTGTTTACAAACTGACGAAGAAGACTGAAATCAGTATTTATATTTTATGTATACAGTAACTAAGATACTGTTTTAAAGGGCATACAGGTCTGCTCTGACTTTACACGGTTATTTTTCTATTTAGTTATTCATAATTATTTCCAAGTGAAAAAGGTCTTAGGAACATGTAATATATATACACAATGTAAAACATTTTTTATTAAAACATTTTTATGATCAGTTTTCATATGCACTTAAAGTAATAGGTACCCTTTTATTTAAAATATTATTTTGTATTTTATATCTCAGAATAGTTCCTGATTACACTAGAGGGTTTTTAGTCTCTCTTACAAGAACCCTTGTCTTGAACATAATTTTCAGTTGAGTTGAATTTCAAAAGCTGGATAGCTCAAAGTTTATGGAATAAACTATTTTCACTTTAAATTGACTTAAATGGTGCAGATCTCTGTTCCTTGTTGTTTACTGCTCCTACGTTTTTGACCTATCCTACTAAAGTTAATACTTTTATATAATCTTTGTTGTTTTGTCTTTGTCTATAGTTTCTCTTAATGCTAGGGGGTTACGAAACAAAGGGAAGCGCAAGGCCTTATTTTTATTTGCTAAACAATTTCAAACAGCTTTTTGTTTTTTTGCAAGAGTCTCACTCAATTTCGGCTGATGCAAATTCTGGAGGTCAAATCAAATTGATTTATATAGCCCTTCGTACATCAGCTGATATCTCAAAGTGCTGTACAGAAACCCAGCCTAAAACCCCAAACAGCAAGCAATGCAGGTGTAGAAGCACGGTGGCTAGGAAAAACTCCCTAGAAAGGCCAAAACCTAGGAAGAAACCTAGAGAGGAACCAGGCTATGTGGGGTGGCCAGTCCTCTTCTGGCTGTGCCGGGTGGAGATTATAACAGAACATGGCCAAGATGTTCAAATGTTCATAAATGACCAGCATGGTCGAATAATAATAGTAAGGCAGAACAGTTGCCCCCACAGTGGGGCAACAATATTTGGCACTCCCATGGATCTGAACGCTCCGCTGGTGTCACTACAATGAAAAATACCTTTGGTGGTTATATTCTACACTTGGAATATGACCCCTTTGGTCACTTTATTTGTCTTGTGATCAGTTACAATGACAGTACGCTCATTACTTTAAACTTCTACGGGTACAACACCAAACATGAGAATGATGAGTTGCTTGAATCTATAGGGAAACATATACTTCATTGGTTATCTAAATTTCCCAATTCGTTATTATTAATAGGAGGGGACTTTAACATTACTATAGATAATTCAACTGATAGATGGCCCCAAGGTAGGCCAACCAATCAGAATTTGGATTTAATACTTTTTATGGAAAGATTTGATCTTACTGATATATGGAGAGAGGTTTCTGGCTGACAGATCATTCACTTGGAGTAACAAAACAGGTTCCAGACAATCCAGAATAGATTTTTGGCTTTTATCCAAATGTATTGATAGTGTGTTACTACAAATATTTGTACTACTCCCCTCACAGACCACAGGGCCATTTACATTGATATCAAAATATTTACCCCTGATACTAACCTTGGTAGAGCATCCTACTGGAAGTTAAATAGCTCATTATTATATAATGATATAGTTAAGTTTGAGGTTAAAGATCTGCTTTCACACTTTTGGGAAAGGGCTTGTGAAGAAAAATCTTATTGCAAGAACTGGGAGCTCTTTAAATTTGAGGTGTCCAAATACCGTAGAAAATATGGTAGTAATCTTGCTAAGACCAGAAGAGCTGAGGAGGAAAAGGTGATCTTTAAGATAACTTCCCTTTCTCAGAGGTCCCCAGCCGGAGGAGAAGATGGAACTAATTGAGTTACAAAATAAACTGGATAATATATGTATATATAGATTAAAAGCAGAAGGAGCCTTTATTAGATCTAAGAAAAAATTGAGGAGAGAGAACATAATTCATCCTGTTTCTTTAGACTTGAGAAATTTCACTCTGAAAATAACACTATCCATAAGTTAAACATTGATGGTGTTATTACAGATGGCCAAAAATTAATCGCTAAATACTGTAGCAATTTTTACAGAATTGCATAGTTCTATGTACTGTCAGGAATCCACAGATATGTTTTTTTGACTCACTGAATAATGTTCACTCCATCAGTGATATAGAATATAAACAGTGTGATGAACCCATAAAACTTGGAGATTATATAAAACATCTAAGGAACAATAAATCACCAGGTGTTGATGGAATTACATCAGAATTTTACAAATTATTTTCTGAATAAGTAGCTCCCTTCCTATTTTAAGTCTTTTTTTTAGAGAGTATTAAAAACAATATTCACCCTCCTACAATGAGCCAGGGGTTAATAACACTGATACCTAAGCCTAAAAAAGAAGTGCTGCTTATCGATAACTGGCGTCCAATTTGTCTTCTTAATATTGACTATAAGACTACTTGCAAAAATAATTAAAGAAGTCCTGGATGCAATCATTGATGAAACACAGTCTGGCTTCATGAGGAACAGACATATTTCTTACAATGTCAGACTAGTATTAGACATACTTGACTACTCAGACCTAATAACCGAGGATAGCTTTATATTATTTTTAGATTTTTATAAAGCATTTGACACAGTAGAACATCAGTTCCTCTTCCACTCCCTTGAGAGACTTGGCTTTGGGGATTTTTTTCTGTAATGCTATTAAGACTCTCTATGCAAATGGTAACAGCTCTATCAAAAATATGGCATTTCACCTAGATTTGAGTGAAAGAGAGGAATTAGGCAAGGTTGTCCTATCTCTCCGTACCTGTTTTTATTAATCACCCAACTTTTTGCAAATTATTTAAATAGTCCTGTACAAGGTATTTCCATAGCAGGTAAAGAAATGATTATAAGCCAGCTGGCTGACGATACTACATTTTTTCGGAAAGATGCTAGCCAAATTCCCATATCGATCAATGTGATACAATCCTTTTCCAAAGCGTCTGGTCTATATCTTAACATTAATACCTAAGCCACTTGTGTGGGTTTTAGACTCCGTCTCATGCTACCACTAGAGTGAAAGCACCGCCATCTTTCAAAGTGACCAAAACATCAGCCAGGAAGCATAGGAACTGAGAAGTGGTCTGTGGTTATCACTGTGATTGACTTGGAGTTACATTGTGTTGTTTAATTGTTCCCTTTATTTTTTTGAGCAGTGTATTTATTATTGCAAGGCAGAACACTTGATAAACAAGCCACATTTTATGTTTTATATTTCAAATGTGGTTTGAACTGGGTGTGACCTAGTAACCTCTATGTAAAAGTCCAGCAATTAGGGTGAGATAGGTGGGGCAGGTTTGAGACTGATCTCAGGAATTAATAAGAAAAATACACTTTATTTCTCAGTCTTTATATGAATTAATAAATGAACTGCTAAATATTTCCAATAGATGGCAGCATAAGACCACTAAGCATCAGGTATAGGCTTCAGCAGCAATATGTTTGACATAAAGTAGCATGCAACCAAAGACTATATGTCCCATGATTTTCTAAAATGATTACTCATTACTTTTACAGTAATATTTATTTGTTTATTTATTTGGGCTCTCGAGTGGCGCAGCAGTCTAAGGTACTACATCGCTACAGACCCGGTTTCGACCCCGGGCTGTTTTGCAGCCGGCTGCAACCAGGAGACCCATGAGGCAGCGCACAATTGGCCTGGCATTGTCTGGGTTAGGGGAGGCTTTGGCCAGCCGGGATGTCCTTGTCCCATTGCGCTCTATCGACTTTGGGGGGGGGGGGGGGGGGGGGGGGGGGCAGGCGCATGCACGCTGACTTCAGATGCCAGCTGTATGGTGTTTCCTCTGCCACATTGGTGCAGCTGGCTTCTGGGTTAAGTGTGCAGTGTGTCAAGAAGCAGTGTGGCTTGGCAGTGTCGTGTTTCGGGGGACGCATGGCTCTCAACCTTCCCCTCTCCCGAGTCCGTACAGGAGTTGCAGCAATGGGACAAGACCTTAACTACCAATTGGGGAGAAAAATGGGTAAAAGTAATACAACTAACCTCAACCTAGTATACAGTACCTTTGGAAAGTTTTCAGATCCCTTGACTTTTTCCACATTTTGTTAGGTTACCGCCTTATTTATAAAAATGATAAAATAGTTATTTCCCCCTTATTCACACAATACCCCAGGTTTTTATAAATTTTTGCTAATTTATTAAACATCATAAATGGAAATATGACATTTACGTAAGTATTCAGACCCTTTTCCCTTGTACTTTGTTGAAGCACCTTTGGCAGAGATTATAGCCTCGAGTCGTCTTGGGTATGACGCTACAAGCTTGGCACACCTGTATTTGGGGAGTTTTTCCCATTCTTCTCTGCAGATTCTCTCAAGCTCAGGTTTGATGGGGAGCGTTGCTGCACAGCTATTTTCAGGTCTCTTCAGAGATGTTTGATCGGGTTCAAATCCGGGCTCTGCGTGGGCCACTCAAGGACATTCAGAGACTTGTCCTGAAGGCACTCTAGTGTTGTCTTGGCTGTGTGCTTATGCTCAATGTCCTGTTGGAAGGTGAACCTTCACCCCCGTCTGAGGTCCTGAGCGCTCTGGAGCAGGTTTTCATCAAGGATCTCTCTGTACTTTGCTCTGTTCATTTTACCCTCAATCCTGACAAGTCTCCCAGTCCCTACCGCTGAAAAACATCCTTACAGCATGATGCTGCCACCACCATGCTTCACTGTAGTGATGGTGCCATGTTTCCTCCAGATGTGACGCTTGGAAATCAGGCCAAAGAGTTCTATCTTGGTTTCATCAGACCAGGTTATCTTGTTTCTCATGGTCTGAGAGTCTTTAGGTGCCTTTTGGGAAAACTCCAACCGGGCTGTCATGTGCCTTTTATTGAGGAGTGGCTTCCGTCTGGCGACTCTACTATAAAGGCCTGATTGGTGGAGTGCTGCAGAGATGGTTGTTCTTCTGGAAGCTTCTCCCATCTCCACAGAGGAACTCTGGAGTTCTGTCAGAGTGACCATCGGGTTCTTGGTCACCTCTCTGTCTGCTACCTGACTGCTCAGTTTTGCCGGGCAGCCAGCTCTAGGAAGTGTCTTGGTGGTTCCAAACTTCTTCCGTTTAAGAATGATGGAGGTCACTGTGTTCTTGGCGACCTTCAATGCTGCAGACATTTTTTGGTTCTCTTCCCCAGATCTGTGTCTCGACACAATCCTGTCACAGAGCTCTAAGGACAATTCCTTTAACCTCGTGTCTTGGTTTTTGCTCTGACATGCTCTATCAACTGTGGTACCTTTTTATAGACAGGTATGTGCCTTTCCAAATCATGTCCAATCAATTGAATTTACCACAGGTCGACTTCAATCAAGTTGTAGAAACATCTCAAGGATGATCAATGGAAACAGAATGCACCTGCGCTCAGTTTTGAGTCTCATTTGCAAAAATGTCTTTAAAACTGTTTTTATTTTCATTATGGGATATTGTGTGTAGATTGCTGAGGATTTGTATTTTATGTTATCCATTTTAGAGAAATAGTCAAAGTTTTTTCTTTTTTTTAAAAACAATTCCTCATTATGCAGATGTAATCACAGTTGACACCATCGAGGTGCGGATGTTTATTTTCTACACAAGTTGTTCTTTTTCAGATTCATCCTAAGAACAGATTGTAGTGGTAAAATAAAAAGGGATACATTTTTTGTGACATTTAGGGTAAATGGAATTCTAAGCATCACTCTAATCAGAAGAGGCTCGGCAAAGTTTATTTTCTATGGCCTTGCTCTAGTGTTCCAGCTCAGCCAACGTTCCTTGGACATTTTTCAGCCTTGGGTGAATTTTGACTCATTCTATTGTCCAGCCTACCGGTAGCTAGTTATCCGTACACTGGTAGACTGTCCTTCACCCCCGCCTGTCGAGCACTGTTTTCTCGCAGTTCTGTTAAAGATGTCGTGGCCAGGTGTTCGGCAGGCGGGAGCAAAGGACTCAGTGGTAGCTTTGCCAGCTAGTCCTCAGGAGGACTCCAGGACACAGCAGGCTGGAGGCAGGGGCGACATTGTGTGCTAGCTAACTAGCAAGCCAGCTAATACACAGTGTTGCCTTCCGTCTGATGCTGTGCTAGCGGGAGGTGGGGACGACAGGTTGACGGTGTCCTTCACCCCCGCCTGTCGGGCACTGTTCTCCTGCAGCTCTGTTCTCCTGCAGCTCTGTTAATGACAGTGAGGGCAGGTGTTCGGCAGGCGGGAAGCGAAGGACACGGTCTAAAAACACTTTTAAACCTTTTTGACGCAAATTCAAAAGTGTCACACAAGCATGAAGATGAAGTAGTGCCGCTTCGTGGACAACGACTGCCATTGTTAGGGCGGAGAGACACTTTTCGTCATGTAGTGTACGTATGTGGACACCTGCTCGTCGAACATCTCATTCCAAAATCATTGGCATTAATATGGAGTTGGTTCCCCTTTGCTGCTATAACAGCCTCCACTTTTCTAGGAAGGCTTTCTACTAGCATAATATTGCCGCGGGGACTTGCTTCCATTCAGCCACAAGAGCATTAGTGAGGTCAGGCACTGATGTTGGGCGAAGTCAAGTTCTTCCACTCCGATCTCGATAAAACATTTTTGTATGGACCTCGCTTTGTGCATGGCAGCATTATCATGCTGAAACAGGAAAGGGCCTTCCCAAAACTGTTGCCACTAAGTTGGAACCACAGAATTGTCTAAAATGTCATTGTATGCTGCAGCGTTAAGATTTCCCTTCACTGGAACTAAGGGGCCTGGCCCAGACCATGAAAAACAACCCCAGACCCTTATTCTTACTCCACCAAACTTTACAGTTGGCTCTAAGCATTCGGGTGGGTAGCGTTCTCCTGGCACCCACCAAACTCAGATTTGTCCGTTAGACAGCCAGATGGTGAAGCGTGATTCATCACTCCAGAAAACGCGTTTCCACTGCTCCAGAGTCCAATGGCGGCGAGCTTTACACCTCTCCAGCCGACGCATGGCATTGCGCATGCTGGTCTTAGGCTTGTGTGCGGCTGTTCGGCCATGGAAACCCATTGAAGCTCCCGACTAACAGTTCTTGTGCTGACGTTGCTTCTAGAGGCAGTTTAGAAATCTGTAGTGAGTGTTGCAATCCACCAAGAACAGACCATTCTGTTCTACGATTCAGCCCTCGATGGTCCCGTTCTGTGAGTTTGTGTTGCCTACCACTTCGCGGCTGAGCTGTTGTTGCTCCTAGATGTTTCCACTTCACAATAACAGCACTTACAGTTGACCGGGGAAGCTCTAGCAGGGCAGACATTTGATTAACTGACTAGTTCTTATCACGGTGCCACGATAAAAGTCACTGAGCTATTCAGTAAGGCCATTTTACTACTAAAGTTTGTCTAGTGAGATTGCATGGCTTGGTGCTCGATTTTATATACCTGTCAGCAACGAATTTGGCTGAAATAAATAAATCCACTAATTTGAAGGGGTCTGTTGACACCTTGCCTACTTGCTAGCACCAACATAAGGTTGAAGCTAGCGTAGCCACAGATGGAACAATGAGCCAGATGTTTCACCGGATGTATAATTATCCAGTTGGCATTTCCACTCGCCACCAAATATGGTGATAAGAGGAAGCCTAGTGGGAGAAGAACGAGATAAATTTTAGCCAACATTCTGCAAATGTTCTGATCAATGAAACATTTGATCTCAATACGTTTTTCTTGTTCCCAAAATTACACTGAGCAAAAATATAAACACAACTTGTAAAGTGTTGGTCCGATGAAAAAATCCCAGACATGTTTGTATTTCTCTCAGATTTTGTGCACAAATTTGTTTATATCCCTGTTAGTGAGCATTTCTCCTTTGCCAAGATAATCCATCCACCTGACAGGTGTGGCATATCAAGAAGCTGATTAAACAGCATGATCATTACACAAGTGCACCTTGTGCTGGGGACAATAAAAGATAACTTTAAAATGTGCAGTTTTGTCACAACACAATGCCACCTGCACAGTCATGTGAAATCCATAGATTAGGGCATAATTCATTTATTTGACTGATTTCCTTATATGAACTGTAAATCAGTGTATTTTTCTTCAGTTTACCCACAGAGTGGAGTACGTTTTGTAGACTTTACCCTTTTGCCTAAATCAGGGCCTAAAATTAACAGCTGACACCTGGGGAGGTTCACAGTCAAGGCTCAACAGTGCAGCATTTCATACAAATAGTGCGAGTTGTGATTTGTGGCTAAATAAATGCTGCAATATCGGTTTTCAAAGTATTTCTGCCGTTTTGTTTCATATCTTGTAATGCACAAAGAAATCTGAATCGTAACGTTATCCCACCTTACGCAGCAACACTGCCTGTCTGGGGGGCTGTGAGCACTGCTAGTGAAGTGCTAAAATATATGTTTTTAGAAGCAATGCGCACAGGCATAAAAGTTGGTCTAATTTACTCAAGTCTACTAAAGTGTACCTTTGTCCTAGTGTATCTTGGATATTTACATTGTTTTGTTCACAAGCTAGCAGAAAGAGACATCGTCAGCCTCTACTAGTGAGATTCTCACAGGCAGACGTGATGACTCGAGTCATATATTTGTATAACTAACGCCAGATAGACCACATCCTGTCTTTTCCAATGGGAGCAAATTAATCACAGAACAAGCAAGGAGGTGAGAGCCTATTGGCGCACTCTAGCATGTATTTGCATATTTTCCTTAAGGAACGCCTACTCTGTGAAGTGCAATACCTCAATTCGCCCTTGAACTCCTAAACAACCCATTTAAAAAAAAAACTTTGGCAAAGGGTAAAGTTTACAAAAGGTAGTCCACTCTGTTAGTAACATATTCTAGTTTTGGAAACAGAACTGTATTGACATCAAATGCTTCATCGATGAGAGAATTTGCAGGACGTCGACCTAAATCCATTTCTCCCCACTGCCGGCCACTGGGCTTGTTCTCGCCACCATATTTTGTTAGTGAGTGGAAACCAACTGGATGCTTCACATTTATATATGAAGTATTCTAATTGTTCTATCTATGCTCAGTTGCCCTGTTACCAATTTAAAGGGGCAGCTGAACATTTTAGTCTCTGAAGACTCAGGTCACAGAATATTAAATCGAGCAATATACCACATTTACTTCTTAATAGTAAGGCATAATTAAGTATGCTCATCCATTTTTTTGTGTGTAATTATGGCGGATTTTTTTTTGTCTGGTAAAAAATCTGAGTGGCTGGTATATTAAAATAAATAAATCTAACTGCCACATTGGCTGGAATACAAAACAGTTTGTTTTATACGTTGTTTGGAGTGTAAGGGCGGATTGAGTTATTGCACACACGCACTTCAGAGCAGGCATTCCCTAACAGAAATATGCAAATACATGCTAGAGCGTGCCAATAGGATTTTGCTAGCTCGTGCTTGGCTCTGCCCACCTCCTTGCCTGTTGTGCCCACTTTGATTAATTTGCTCCCATTGGAAACGACAGGCTGTGGTCTATATTGGTTTAGTTATAAAAATCTTTGCCTTGGAAATCTGAATTAACGCGTTCAAAGTGTCTTGGCCGTGAGTATCTGTAATTCATCAGGGCCCAGTTTCCCAAAAGCATTTTAAGGCTAAGTTTAATTTATAGAACCTTCTTAGGAGCATTGTTAAATCGACAAGCTGTTTCCCAAAACCATCGTCACTAAAGTTGCTATTTATTTACTGATTGCCCCAGACTACTCCTAGAACAGCGTCGTAAGATGTTTTTTTTTCTCCAATTCCGCATCACTTTATACGCAGAAGATCTCTGCTCAACATAGAATCAAGCTGTTTGTTTGTCTCTCTGATAATTCGGAAACAAAGTTGACTACAATACAAAATTGGCAATGTCTTTGCAATTGAACAAGCAAAGGATACAAATATATTTCAAATGCAAACCGGTAGGCCAATAGGCTACATACAGTGCCTTCAGAAAGTATTCAGACCCCTTTTCTTCTACTATATTTTGTTACGTTACAGCCTTATTCTAATATTGATTTAAAAAAGAAAATCCTTATCAATATACACAGATTGCCCAACAATGACAAAGTGGAAACAGGTTTTTAGAAATGTTTGCACATTTAAAAAAAAACAAAAAAACAGATACCTTATTTACATAAGTATTCAGATATTTTGCCATGAGACTCGAAATTGAGCTCAGATGCATCCTGTTTCCATTGATCATCCTTGAGATTCTACAACTTGATTGGAGTCCACCTGTGGTAAATTCAATTGATTGGACATGATTTGGAAAGGCACACACCTGTCTACAGTGCATTCGGAAAGTATTCAGACCGCTTGACTTTTTCTGATTTTTGTCCCAGATGGGTCTATACCCATGCCCCCTGTCCAGTGGCTATGCAAGGTAGCCATCACAGGGGTTCGGGGTCTGGCAGGGAAGCTTAATCCTTCTTCTTTACGCAATCCATGCATTAGGCTAAATTCACAAGATAAGCATAGGCGACTTCATAGGAAGTGTACATAAAATGCCATTATGTGCAGATTTGTAAGTTAACCTTCCGTTTCGACATACAGGCTAGGCCTAGCTGTTACTCTACAAACGAAAAAAGATAAACTAGAAAATTGGAAAAACTATATCAATCTCAATTTTGCAGGGTTGAACATTTTCAATTTTATGAGTGGATCAGACATTTTTATTAAACATTTAAAATAATATAATGTAATTCAATTTGAATGATTGTATTATTATTGGATTGATAAGTGTTACATGCACTGACAATGACAAGAAAAAATGCGAAAAGAATAGCCTAAATTCTTAATTTGTCCCTAAATAATACAGTGTGAAGGCTATGTGTAGGCTTACCACACACCACCCAACAACTGACACAATGAATCTGCATTCTTAATTTATCAGCATATGCCAGGAGGGTGGAGGCTAGAGTCTAAGACACTACAGGGCAAGGACACTCATAGCAGTGCTCTTCACATACTCCTCACAGACACATCATTGTAGAGCCTGAGGAAGAGCTCTCGTCTTTTTTCACCCTTACCAGGAAGATCCCCCTTTTTAAGTCACCCGAAAGAATGGAGGAAGGACCTTATAAGTGTGTTAGAGTGAGTGATTTAAGGTTTAACCTGGTACTTGCCTAATAAGCTGGAGTTATTAGGAAGATGGCTTATAAGGAAGTTGATGTATTTTTGTTATTTTCTTAACAGGATGGAAACGGAACAGTGAATCGGGTCATTAGGATGGGGACCAGGAAGAGCCAGGTAAATTCATTCATTCATTTAGTTGTAAATGTATATCATTATAATAATTATTTTTATTCACACCTTGGCGCTCAGAGCTTAAGATTTTCACTGTACACAGCAACTACATCTGTGCATGTGACTAAATAAAAATGGAATCATTAATTGATTCACAAGCTTGTTCAGATGATCTACTGTAGGATATTTGATCACTTCATGTCATTAATATTACTGTTCACTACTTCTGGTCACCAAATGTTGACTTAAAATCATTCAGTCATCATAGTAAAATGTCCTCTCAAAAAGCCCCTGTATTAACCTCCATATTAGTAAGGATTTTTCAGTTGAGAGGTTAGGAAGGGAGGTCAACTTGAAAAGGGTGGGTCTGTGTGTACTCATCTGATAAGAGCTCATCCCTGATCTGTCACCATTGTGATAGTCACACAAGTGTCTGTGGCCATGTGTCACAGATACTGCACAGGCTATATAACTGATGACAATGCATACATTTGTGGTTAACTTGATGTTTATTCATATCCCAATTAGCTGTTGCACATGCAGCATTTACTCTTCCTTGGGTCCACATAAAACAGAAAATACATGAAAAGGTAAAGAACAGTTATAGATAAGAACGGCCTTAGATATTATTACATTAAAATTAAAAGTAATATATTGTCAAGGCACCAAGAGACAATTATTTAAAAACTATTTACACACTCTTCATGTATACATATTCACATACCTACAGTTCAAGTCGGAAGTTTACATACACCTTAGCCAAATACATTTAAACTCAGTTTTTCACAATTCCTGACATTTAATCCTAGTAAAAATTCCCTGTTTTAGGTCAATTAGGATCACCACTTTATTTTAAGAATGTGAAATGTCAAAATAATAGAAGAGTGATTTATTTCAACTTTTATTTATTTCATCACATCCCCCTGTTGGTCAGAATTGTACATACACTCAATTAGTATTTGGTAGCATTGCCTTAAAATTGTTTAACTTGGGTGAATCGCTTCGGGTAGCCTTCCACAAGCTTCCCACAATAAGTTGGGTGAATTTTGGCCCATTCCTCCTGACAGAGCTGGTGTAACTGAGTCAGGTTTGTAGCCTCCTTGCTCATACACTCTTTTTCAGTTCTGCCCAAAAATGTTCTATTGGATTGAGGTCAGGGCTTTGTGATGGCCACTCCAATACCTTGACTTTCTTGTCCTTAAGCCATTTTGTCACAACTTTGAAGTATGCTTGGGGTCATTGTCCATTTGGAAGACCCTTTTGCAACCAAGCTTTAACTTGAGATGTTGCATCAATATATCCACATAATTTTCCTACCTCATGATGCCATCTATTTTGTGAAGTGCACCAGTCCCTCCTGCAGCAAAGCACTCTCACAACATGATGCTGCCACCCCCGTGCTTCACGGTTGGCTGGTGTTCTTCGGCTTGCAAGCCTCCCCCTTTTTTCTCCAAACATAACAATGGTCATTATGACCAAACAGGGTAGGCACTGAGTTTGAAGGTCGGCCTTGAAATACATCCACAGGTACACCTCCAATAGGCTAATTGACATCATTTGAGTCAATCAGACGCTTCTAAAGTCATGACATCATTTTCTGGAATTTTCCAAGCTGTTTAAAGGCACATTCAACTTAGTGTATGTAAACTTCTGACCCACTGGAATTGTGATGCAGTGATTATAAGTGAAATAATCTGTCTGTAAACAATTGTTGGAAAAATTACTTGTGTCATGCACAAAGTAGATGTCCTAACCGACTTGCCAAAACTATAGTTTGTTAACAAGAAATTTGTGGAGTAGTTGAGAAACGAGTTTTAATGACTCCAACCTAAGTGTATGTAAACTTCCGACTTCAACTGTACATACAGTACAGTTCATTTAGATCTTTAGAAAGAGAAGAGGTGCAAGTTTTTACTGAACTTGCTTTTTGACACCTCTGGTGGCAGAACATTCCATGATGACATTGCTCTACATAACAGATTGACGCATTAAATCAGTTTTTTTTGTTTGGGTAGCGTGAAGAAACCCATAGTGGCGTGCCTAGTGGGATATGTATGTCTAACTGAAGTATATGCAAATATGGTGGTTTGGAATTTTCAATATACAAATGTTTTTAAAAAGACTAGAAGAGAAATAGTCAATCTCTCTTCAACCAGGAAAGACTATAATTGATGTTGTTGATATTAGTTCTGTGTGTGCAGTTAAGTGCAAGTTGTGCTGCTCTGTTTTGAGCCAGCTGCAGCTTTACTAGGTCATTCTTTGCTGCAGCTGACCATATTACTGCACAGTAATCAAGATCGGACAAGACCAGCGCCTGAACAACTAGTACAGTCAAGTTTAGTCAAAAACACAAACTTTTTGTAACAGACATACCTCACCCCTTCTTTAATGCAACCTAGTCAATATGACTTACTTGACCATGATAACTGACCATCCAATGTTACTCCTAGGAGCTCAGCTTCCTCAACTTGCTCAATGGTCACACTCGTTATGCACAGCTCCATTGACCCATTTACTGTGTTGGTGTTGCTCATAAAATGTATCATCACTTCAGAATTAGCAGAGAGCCTACTCTAGAAATGTGACATGTTTAAAGAGTATATTGTTCCAAATACTGTCTATTAAGGCAAAATACGAAAGTGTATTTTTTGAGATATTAATATTTTTTATGTTCAATGTGAATTTTTTTTCTTTCAGAATCTAGATATACTCCATATGTTAGACCACACTATAAGGAGGATAATGACACCAAGATGTTGTCTGTCTTATGTACGATTCACATATCATAACATCTTACAGGAGTCATGTATAGGTCTAAAAAAGGACCTGAAATGGTCACTTTCATGATGATAAAAAAAAATATGTTTGTCAAGCATCCTTCCTCCCAATTAAGTTTATATGTGAAAATTGCCAGAACAATCCGTGATACCAAAATATTTTCTGCCTACTGTGTGGACTCCCCCTTGTACTGTACTGATTCAGATGACTGATGATTGGCTAAAGGAAATGTATAATAAGATGATAGTTGGAGCTGTTTTGTTAGATTTCAGTGCAGCCTTTAATGTTATTGATCCTCATTTGTTATTGAAAAAACATCACCTTTACATCACATGGTTGGAGAGTTACAGCTTGCTGCCTAAATAATGCAAACATTTGAGTAAATGAGGGATACAAAGTATATTGAATGCAGGTGCTTCCACACAGGCATGGTTCCTGAGTTAATTAAGCAATTAACATCGCATCACGCTTATCATGTATAAAAATGTTGGGCAGGCCATTATTTTCGCTACCATGGCTATGCCCTCATAGGATGACATAGCCCCCATCCACAGGACACGAGTGGTCACTGAATGGTCAGTAGTTAACTTGTTATTTAGAAAAATAGCATTTACTAAGAAAAGGCAGCAAACAAATTGGATGGCTGTTAGAGACAGCAAATGGTGCTTTACAATTGTATGTAGTGGAATTACTTTAGCTTCCTTCCACACCTGTGGGGACACACTCCTTTTAGGCTTTGGTTAAAGACATGACAAATAGGGGTGGCAATACAGTCTGCTACCATTCTCAATAGTTTCCCATCTAGGTTGTCAATACCAATAAATGGTGGCTTATCATTATTGATGGATAACAATAGTTCTTCAACCTCTCCCACACTAACTTGACCAAATGCAAAACCCGCTATTGTTTCTCTCATTATTAGATCTTTTATACAAAAATACGATGGTTCACTGTTCAATGTTCACTATTTTTATTTTTTCACATTAATGTCCATGTCGTAGCCTTTATCAAGGAAATTGCCCACATTTGCTCTAAGCAATGATTATAAATCAGTTTCACCTGGCACATCATTCCTTTCATATCTACATAATGTATGTAATAATATAAAATTATGTATTTTTATATTTCAGTTGGCTCGCATCCAGACTGATTATGTGGCAGAGAAACTGAAGACACTTTATCCAGATGTCCATCTTGAAATAGGTGAGAAAAGTAGAGATGCGTAATACAAGAACACTCATACAGCCATACTCTCTCTCGCTCTCTCACTTTTCCTCCCGCTCTCTCTTTCCCTCCCTGACTCTCTCTCTGTATTTCTTTCCTCTGTTTGTCAGCCTTTCAGTTACTGAACAAATAGTAGATTGTGTTTGGGAGAAGATGGTGTAAAGCATACAACTGTACTGACACACAGTTTACTGTCTTTCGGCTTTGTTGCTCTGACTGTCTTTTAAAGAGAATCTGCTGAAATGGAACTGATGACCTCACTACCACTGTCATTCATAGTCATGATTGTAATACACTACTTTTTCATTCATTCCAGTTGCCATGTCCACAATTGGTGACAAAATCTTGGACACTGCATTATCAAAGGTTAGTTCAGAATAAATAATGCTTGAATTGTATTTGTAGGTTTGAGATCATTGTCAATCCATTGCAGGATGCTATTTTTATTAACTTTATCAGTGCTGTTGGTATGGCAACGTGGCTGGTATGTCTGTATTTAGCGTCTCAAAATGTGTCTTGGTTGTTTCAGATAGGTGAGAAAAGTCTTTTCACAAAGGAGCTCGAGAATGCTCTGGAGAGGAATGAGTAAGTATGGACAATGTTAATGAAAGTATTGATTTGAGTGACACTCTCCTGGTGACAAGTAGCAAGTCTGATAAATAGCTCCCTCTGTTGACACAACTCTGAACTTTATCAGATTTCATTGCATAAGAACACGTACAGGTAACTGCCAAAATAAAAGATACAAAGAATACAAAGAATATTGAAAGCAAGTGCTTCCGTACATGTGTGGTTCCTGAGTTAATTAAGCAATTAACATCATTGCATCATGCTTAAGGTCATGTATAAAAATGGTGGGCAGGCCATTATTTTGGCTACCATGGCTATGCCCCCAAAGGATGACAAAGCCCCCATCCCATCATGCTTAGAGTCATGTGTAAAAATGCTCAGTTGCCCATTATTTTGACTACCATGGCTAGACCACCAGATCTCAACCAACTTGAACACTTAAGGAAGATTCTGAAGCGTTTTCTATCACCATCAACAAAACACCAAATGATGTAATTTCTCGTTGAAGAATTGTGTTGCATCCCTCCAATAGAGTTCAAGACACTTGTAGAACCAATGCCAAGGTACATTGAAGCTGTTCTGGCGGCTCGTGGTGGCCCAACATCGTATTAAGACACTATGTTGGTGTTTCCTTTATTTTGTCAGTAACTTGTAGATGAGTGCGTTAGAGGTTGGAAAATAAAGAGCAGTTCTTTATTATAGTATTAACTATATTGTGAAATGGGGGTTTATTTTGGTGTTTGGAAATGACAAGGCTGTGGAGTTAATGAAAAAACTTGGAGTGTACAACTATTCTATAACCAGCATCTCTCTTTCTAACAGGGTAGACCTAGTAGTGCACTCTCTCAAAGACCTCCCTACAACTCTGCCCAATGGCTTCACTATAGGAGCAGTGCTTCAGTGAGTACAAACCCTACTTAGTACATCATCAGCACTGTCCATTGTCATCCACACTCTTCTTATAGTTGGACTAAGCAGTGACAGTGTTGTGGGATGGATAGTACCAACAACAACAGCCGGAAGCTGATGTCTTCCAATAAATGTCCATTCATACAAATCAATTGTGAACTGATCTATGGAAATTTGTTTTAGTTTTCACATTCATTGAGTCTGGGCCTATGTCTTTTTTGCTAAATAAGTTTCCCTTTTGAATACTAAGATTCTCTGTGTATATGTTTTCTCTTCCTTTCCAATGTTTCTCAAAGGCGTGAAAGCCCACATGATGCAGTGGTGCTACATCCAAAGAACAGTGGACTGACCCTGGACACTTTGCCAGATGGCAGGTAGGTGTGCCACTATGCCAGGGAGAATAGTGAATGAAAGATACCAATTCTCAGTGTTCTGTGATAAACTTGACACACATCACACAGCCTATAATGTCTTCATCAAGCTTTAAGACTAGGACATGGCATATCCTATGATATTCAGTTGGAGCAATTGCAAAACTGCACCTGCAAAAAAAGACAAAACTTAGTTGTTTTTTTGTTTTGTTTTTTTGCGACCATGTCCTTTTGAATTATTGACTGTTACAATGCAATGGTCAATGTGTGTGATATATATATGTGATCCTTTTGAGAACTTCAATGGATGATTTTCAGACCAAACTCCACTGACGTCTGTGTCTGTTCTGTTCTCACAGTGTGATTGGTACTAGCTCTCTGCGTCGAGCTGCTCAGCTGAAGAAGAGGTTTCCTCATCTGGAGTTTAAAGACATTGTATCGTTTTCTAATGCAGAACTGATATGATTTACTGTCTATCCATCTGTGTGTCTTATTGCTGTCAGTATTCATGCATGTAGCTATTGTAGGGGAGACTGGAGGCAATTATACGTTTTTGTCCTCCTCTATTGCTCAGAGAAGACTTGAACTAGGCCAGTCATTCAAGTGTCTTATATATCTGTCACCTAATCATTCATACCTGTCGGATCACAATATTGATTTTAATCCGAAAAGTCATGCAGGGGCAATTGTAATAGTAGCTGGGGTCAAATGTAACACCTACAAAATCAACCAAATACATGTATTAAAATGAAAAAAGTAATGTTTATGAATAATCATATCATAGACGTATGTAATGATTTTGCAAGAAATATGACCATTTCTACGTACGTAACCAATAATTACATGGCCATTTGGTTCCTCTCAAAACATGTGAATAGTCGATGGTACCGAGATTATATCCGTTTACAACTTATTTGGCACTTTACAGGACCCCAAGGCTATTTACAGTTATTATATGTATAATTCATACAATCTTAAAGTTAAATTCACTTGTTTTCATCATTTGGCTGCTTGGCTCAGGGTCATTTTAACACTGTGTTACGAATGCCCCCAACCCAGCAGCCATGTCACAACCTCATGTGCCTAGCAAGAGACAACAAATTAAATCAAATTTTATTGGTCACATACACAAATCTCGCAGATGTTATTGCAGTGTAGTGAAACGCTTGTGAACATTTTCATGTAAGAAATAACACACAAAAAACCCTGAATACTGCAAAGTTGCTTAGGCGCTAGAAGCAGAGCGGCCATATCTGTCGTGCCATCTTGAATAGTGACCACATCATTC
The DNA here is from genome assembly GCF_045791955.1 of Oncorhynchus clarkii lewisi. Lineage (NCBI taxonomy): Eukaryota > Metazoa > Chordata > Actinopteri > Salmoniformes > Salmonidae > Oncorhynchus > Oncorhynchus clarkii. Next base: position 51,774,630 of record NC_092156.1, read on the forward strand.
ATGTAAATATTTAGAGAACAAATTATGCTAGTTGGATTTATTAGACATTAGTGCTCAGCGCAATATAAGAAAAATACAGCCAATTTTTTTAAATACACAAAACTACTTTCACCCCTAACAAAATTGCCCATAAAATGTGAGATATTTGGCTGTAACTTTTCAAGCAGGAAAAAAACTAAATGGGCATGTTCTGTGTGTTTCATCACTCTAGCTAGCTTCTGTTTGGCAAAATTCAAGGTGTTACAATTGCCCCCAGTCTCCCCTAGTAATTGTTCCTTAACATGAGCGCTATAGCGAGGTAACCTAAACACTCGTCTGAAGAAGCTGGATGAAAAGGAGGACTATGCTGCCATCATCCTGGCGGCAGCAGGGCTGAAGAGGATGGGGTGGGAGGCACGAGTCAGCCAGGTACAATGCAACCAGCCTCCCCAAACATCTCTGGTGTGCCTGGCCCTCAAGGCAAATGTCATGGCATAACACAAGACACAAAATGTTTCACCAAACAATACAATTTCAGAGTGCATACCTATAAATTGACTAGGTATCCCCCTTTCCTTAAGTTGATAAATATGCTAGGAAAATGTATTTGATAATGTTGTGTTGTATGTCTCTTGGTAGCTATAGAAGCTGCTGTAGAAATGAAATGTTTGTTGGGTTTGTCTCTACAGGTTCTTGGCCCTGAGGACTGTATGTATGCTGTTGGCCAGGTGGGTACAGTTTTTAGCTATTGTTGTTGTTTACAGGAAGCACCTGGGGTGCCAGCCGTTATAACCGTTACACCACGAGTGCCACACCGTGCACATCTATTCTGAAAACTAGCTATTATTGGCAGACAACTTTCGATCTCTTTCTTGTTGGTTTATTAACTAATTTACTAAAAGGGCATTATCATTTTCACAATTTCACAGTATTATTCAAACATCAATGTGGAAATATACACTCAGTGGACAGTTTATTAGGTACATCCATCTAGTATCGGGTCGGACCACTCTTTTCCTCCAGAACAGCCTGAATTCTTTGGGGCATGTGCCAAGAAAACATTCCCCACACCATTACATCACTGCCAGCAGCCTGTACTGTTGACAACAGGTAGGATGGGGCCATGGACTTATGCTGCTTTAATTCGTTTAAATTAACAGGTGTGCCTTGTTAAAGGTACATTTGTGGAATTTATTTTCTTCTTAATGCGTTTGAGACAATTAATTGTGTTGTGACATGGTAGGGGTGGTATACAGAATATAGCCCTATTTGTTAGGGCAAGAACAGTTCAAATAAGCAAAGAGAAATGACAGTCCATCATTAATTTAAGACGTGAAGGTCAGTCAATCCAGAAAATGTCAAGAACTTTGAAAGTTTCTTCAAGTGCAGTTGCAAAAACCATCAAGCGCTATGATGAAACTGGCTCTCATGAGGACCACCATAGGAAAGGATGGCCCAGAGTTACCTCTGCTGCAGAGGATAAGTTCATTAGTTACCAGCCTCAGAAATTGCAGCCCAAATAAATAAATGCTTCAGAGTTCAAGTAACAGACATCTCAACATCAGCTGTTCGGAGGACGCATGAATCAGGCCTTCATGTTCGATTTGCTGCAAAGAAACTACTACTAAAGGACACCAATGTGTCACAGGGAAATCACATTTTTGACTGCACTGAGACTTTGAGTCTGTATCCCCCAGGGTGCCCTTGCCGTGGAGGTGCGGGCGCGAGACTGTGACATCTTGGAGATGGTGTCTACCCTGCACCACTCAGAGACTGTGCTGCGCTGCATAGCAGAGAGGGCCTTTCTCAGACGCCTGGCAAGTTAACCATGCGTTTCCCCATACACACGCCTGACAAAAACATAAACAAGACACTAGCTGGCAGCTGCACCTGCTGATGCCGAATAGTTGCGGTTCAAAAGCTGCAGCTTATAGAACTGAATGTGTATTTTTCTTGCCTCACACAATCAATTTGTTGCATGGATCATAATTTGTGTGCATCAATATTACAAAGCCTTCTATATTATCACTCTGACCCTTGCTGCTTTGATACTTTTTGTACACAGGAGGGAGGTTGCAGTGTACCAGTTGCTGTGAACACAGAAGTGAAGGACTCGGTGGTAAGGAAATAGTTAGACATCTAATCAGAATCGGGAATAGATGCAGAAACCACCAACCTTAGAGCTGAGCAGAATTACCTCTAAGCATATTGCTGTACTGTACTGATTTTATTCAGTCACTTCCAATGGCCTATTTAAAATAATCAGTAGACTGTCGAAATTATCTGCAGATGGAAGTTTTCTGTAATTGATGAGAGTGGGTGTGCTCATGAGTTTAACGCTCTTCTCTCCTGTTCCAGCTCTCTCTGACTGGTGCTGTGTACAGCCTGGATGGAGCTGACAGCTTGAAGGAGGCCATGGAAATCAGTGTAGACCCAGGAAATAAGGTTGGGGACAGGACCTATTTTTATATGGCCGTCATGCCATATTCTTAATGTATTATTTACTGTATGTGATATTTTCTGTTTTTGTATGGTCGTCATGCTTACGATTATCCTGGAATCTAAACTGATATGCTCAGTTTCAACATTGTGGTGAAAGTTTGGATTTATGGCTAGTTTCATTTTGTTCCTAGAAAGTGAATGTGATATTTTAGCTAATTGATTGTCTCCATTTTCCTCTTCTCAGTTAGAGTCGGCGGCAGACATCCAGCATGTTGGGGTTACAGCCCACAATGTGCCTCAGTGTGCCCAGGTAGCAGCTGAGAAGCTGGGGGTGGACCTGGCCGATCTCCTGCTCAGCAAAGGAGCCATGGAGATCCTGACCACTGCTCGGAAACTCAACGACGCACGCTAAGGCCCTCTCTCCACTCCTACAGCGGGTCCCAATTTGCTCCCTACCCCTTCCTTTGGCTCTCTAACCTTTCGGCCAAGGGGAACAAGTAGGGAGCGGATTGGGACTGGCTGCCTAACACTGTGCAAGCCATCGTCAGCATCCAAGACCAGCAGAAGTCGGCAGGGTCTTGATAATGTTTACTCTGAATATGTACAGATTCACCTCAGTTGTATTGTATAAGCTAAATGTATATGATCCAATTTATGTATGAGCTACTACTCTGGGTAAATACTAGGTGAAAATTTGTATAGATGCTGAGGGTTAAGAATGTACCAAACAAAGATTTCTGTGAGTATGACTGACCAACTCCACACACAGTATTACAACTGAACCGTATGACACATCTCAGGCAAGGCCCCTGGCCTTTTTTTAATCACTTTTCTAAGCAAGAACAAAATGATGTTCAAACCTGGAATATATTGACAGCAAGAGAATGTTGTCACAAGTGAATATATAACTATCAACTCTTACTGGAAAATGTATCATACCGATAGTGCCATGTTTGTATACATTATGTGCTTTCTATGAAGCCTTCATATCTGCTTCAGCTCTATAAATACCGACCAGTTGTACGAAGTGATTAGTGCTTTTTGAGGTCGTTTCAATTATTTAAAAGTTATGCATTAAATGCAGTAACAGACTAGAACAAAAGTCCCATGATGGTGACTGCCCATCAGTTTACCAAATGCCATGTGCCTATTACTTGTTTGATATTTCATTTGCTGAGCTGCTATTTTAGTTACTGAAGTGCATACTTTTGTCTGAATACCAACTATCAGGTAGAGCTCATGTATCCCTCTTGAATTATGTCTGTAGCAGGAGTAAAAGAGAAACAGACCGCGTATGCGCTCAATGGATAATGGTCATTGTAGTTAATTACCTTCTGCGTTAAACTGAATAAAACTACAACTCCCTAAATCGCTGTTTGGGTTTGATCTGATTTCCCTAGAGAAACTGCGCACAGGAAGAACGAAATGGAATTCAAATTGAACCGATGTAGGTCAGTTTTTCGTTTAATTGCTCAGCACTTCCAACAAGGTTGTTAGATAATTCAGCTGCAGGAGTGCGGCTCCTGAACACTTCATTGGGTACAAACTACACATCGCCTTTGTTTCATCAGATTGTCTGGAGTCCACGCGAACCTGTCAAATCGAGATGTGAGACATCGTACACATTATCTAGTTAATTTGTGGTCTGGACAAACTAGGCAAAGGTAATCGCCATGGCATGTCCTTTGAGAACTACGGTTGGTATATTGGTTAGCCAAGTTCCCCCAACAGTAGTGTAATGGCTATTGTTAGCATGCTCAACCCTGTCGCAAACACTTAGGTTAGCTTTCTCAAACAAACATTGATTTTACTCACTTGTTTAACCTTCGAATGGATACAAAACGTGACAAGATGTATCAAAAGAACATTTATTGCAACCTAAAGAATTTTAAGCGCGAAAAAAACAGCACATTTTCAACAAAGGAAAATAGGAATGGAAATTTAACAATTTTCAGAATGTGTGGGTGGCCCTTAAAAGGGCCTTTTGGTTGAAGAGTTCGGTGGAGGTTTATTTAAATCGCCAACTAATATTCTTGGGACTGTGAGGAAGCCTTCTTTCCCGCCTTCCCGCTTGGTGCAGCGGCCGCCCCTGTCTTCTTTGGTAGCAAAACAGCCTGGATGTTGGGCAACACACCTCCCTGGGCGATGGTTACACCGCCGAGTAGTTTGTTTAACTCCTCGTCGTTACGAACGGCCAGCTGTAGATGGCGGGGGATGATACGGGACTTCTTGTTGTCCCGAGCGGCATTGCCAGCCAACTCCAGGATCTCAGCCGTCAGGTACTCGAGGACAGCAGCCATGTACACGGGAGCACCAGCACCTACTCTATGAGCGTAGTTGCCCTTCCTCAGCAGACGATGGACACGACCTACGGGGAACTGAAGACCAGCGCGGGAGCTGCGGGACTTTGCCTTAGCGCGGGCCTTTCCTCCGGTTTTGCCTCTTCCAGACATGATGCAGATTTTCAAGACTCAAGTATTACAGAGATCAAACAGGCTGTGGTTCAAGGAAATAATGAACGCTAAAGGAACTACTGCGGAATATAAACACTGCAATTTAATCCCGCCTTCAAATCCTATTGGATATTGAAATGACAAGGCGCATATAATTGGCTTTGAGAGATGACTGCTAGAAAGAGATGAACCCTCATTGGCCTTAATTTTCTGTGCATATCAGAGTAGTTGAGGACCGTGTTTGATTGGTTTGTTGTGTTTATCGCTGTTGTCATTGGATCACATTGCTCTCAAATTTGGGGGGAAATGTCACGCCAATCAAATACCCCCCCCTCCCTATTTTATTTTTTGGTGGAAAGCCAGCAGTCTATGAAGACGAAACAATTATTTGTTACATGAATCAGCGTGTTTGTATCAAGGTATAACATAGATGAATAGGGCAAAGTATATTTTGGTAAACAACGAATTGTTGGGGAACGAGGATAGAGCTACTGCTACCAACGATAGAGAGAAATATTAATGGCGTCTTTTTGTAGGCAATGAATGGTTCGTTGGACAAAGCCTATGAGGAAAATGGATGGTGTTTTTGGATGAACGCCGTTCGGTCTATGGTTAACACAGGTTTAGGCATCTTATATGTTTTGTTCTATGAGGTAATCTTCATCTAACCTCACTTTTTTGAATTTTAAAGAATTTAGAATATGTAATAATACAAACAAATCACAAATGCTTCATAATTCGTAAAGGTCATGTTAACTGACTGCCATTATATCATAGATCAAAACAAAGAAGATCTCATAAGCACGGTGGGAAATTTAACTTATTCTTTCAACAGCCAATGTGGTAGGTAACGTTAGATACAAAAAAATCTAGCAACCACTCAGATTTTTACCTATCCAAATAATATTTTGCTCCATAATTACGCAAAGAAAATACATAAACAACGGCGAGCATGCTTTCTAATGTTTAAAAGATGAGATGTATTACTATTAATAGGGTATAATGTTTAATAACATTTTTGTGACCTGCCTCAATTTGTGTTTAAAATAAATAATTTCGATCCAATAATAAAAAGATAAACATCAAGAATCAACAAAGTGCATGCCCTTCCACAAAATGCTGAGTGATACAGCTTATTCATTATTATTATCAATGATGTTGCTCTTGCTGCGGGCGATTCCCTGATCCACCTCTACGCAGACGACACCATTCTGTATACTTCTGGCCCTTCCTTGGACACTGCTATCTAACCTCCAAACCAGCTTCAATGCCATACAACACACCTTCCGTGGCCTCCAACTGCTCTTAAACGCTAGTAAAACCAAATGCATGCTTTTCAACCGTTCGCTGCCTGCACTCGCACGCCCGACCTAGAATATGTGGACATCTATAAGTACCTAGGTGTCTGGCTAGACTGCAAACTCTCCTTCCAGACTCATATCAAACATCTCCAATCCAAAATCAAATCTAGAGTCGGCTTTCTATTTCGCAACAAAGCCTCCTTCACTCACGCCGCAAAACTTACCCTTGTAAAACTATCCTACCGATTCTCGACTTCGGCAATGTCATCTACAAAATAGCTTCCAATACTCTACTCAGCAAACTGGATGCAGTTTATCACAGTGCCATCCGTTTTGTTACTAAAGCACCTTATACCACCCACCACTGCGACCTGTATGCTCTAGTCGGCTGGCCCTCGCTACATGTTCGTCGCCAGACCCACTGGCTCCAGGTCATCTACAAGTCTATGCTAGGTAAAGCTCCGCCTTATCTCAGTTCACTGGTCACGATGGCAACACCCACCCGTAGCACGCAGCAGGTGAATCTCACTGATCATCCCTAAAGCCAAAACCTCTTTTGGCCGCCTTTCCTTCCAGTTCTCTGCTGTCTGCGACTGGAACGAATTGCAAAAATCTTTGAAGTTGGAGACTTTTATCTCCCTCACCAACTTTACACATCTGCTATCTGAGCAGCTAACCGATCGCTGCAGCTGTACATAGTCCATCGGTATATAGCCCACCCAATTTACCTACCTCATCCCCATACTGTTTTTATTTTATTTACTTTTCTGCTCTTTTGCACACCAGTATCTCTACCTGCACATGTTCATCTGATCATGTATCACTCCAGTGTTAATCTGCTAAATTGTAATTATTCACTCCTATGGCCTATTTATTGCCTACCTCCTCATGCCTTTTGCACACAATGTATATAGATTATTTTTTCCCCCCACTATGTTATTGACTTGTTTATTGTTTACTCCATGTGTAACTCTGTGTTGTTGTCTGTTCACACTGCTATGCTTTATCTTGGCCAGGTCGCAGTTGCAAATGAGAACTTGTTCTCAACTAGCCTACCTGGTTAAATAAAGGTGAAATAAAATTAATACAAAAAAATGATAGTTTAGTGGTCTATGATGATTTTATTTTTTACAAGGATAGGGCCTACGTGATGTGCTCCTAATTAGAAAGGTAGAAGCACACAAATAAATCTAGGAGAACAATGACAATGACTAAAACTTAATGAATAAACATTTTGGGGAGTGATCCATAATCGAGCACAATCATTAGGTGAGCCAAAAACATTTAATGTGGCCCGTGGTAACGACAGTTAATGAAATTGTAACTCCAGTTCTATGAGTGGCAGGGAGCCCCATAATGCAGCTCTGCTCTTGTTGGTTTACCCTGCTGCTGAGGCAGTGAGTAGCCTGAGAAATGTATTATGCACACACCTGCAGCCAATGGGAGTACAGGTGTCCCTGTATATGGGGATTGCCTCCCCACAATCAGCCTCCTGAAAATGATCTTCAGCGAGACTGTGGGTTGGCAAGGCCTTAAGGCCCATGGGGCTCTGCTCCACATATAGAGCTGGAGTTACAACTTCAATAACTATCGTTCTATATCGTGGAGCTCCGCCTCTGCTCCTATTGGTTTAAGGCGGAGCGAAACGTTCCCTAATGTACTCCCTGCCGAGCCTAACACTTCCCACGTAATGACAAGGTTGGGCCTAGCAATAGCTGTGACCGAGTCCAATGGCGCACTGGCCGTCAGGAGCACCGGGACATTTCCCGGTGGCCTGAGGGTCGTTTTGGCCTGCGGGGAATAGTCAACTTGACCAGCGAACAGGTCAGTCAAAACCACTAGCTAAAACACACTCACACGACACCCAGCATGGCTAGCTAAGTAGCCTAGCTAATAATGGTGACATAACGGCCGGTAGGCTAAACAGTTTGCCCGTCTTCGTGGAGTAATTATATCATAGCAATGAGTGCAACATAGCGATCATAATATGACATTTGAAGGCAATATGTTAAACTAGTAAAAAATAGTAAACCTAGACTATGGACTTGCCAGCATTCGGTCATGACTCATGCCACATGAGCTAGGGAAAGTGCACATACACTGTACAGAGAAACAGGCTACAGTAATTTTCTTTGCAAAGGTGAAGAAGGAAGCAGCAGCAGCACTAGAGCTTCAGGTGCTCCTGCAGAACTGGAGATGGTGGTCAGTTCAGAGTCAGACTCAGCAGGAACCTTCAGGTACAACTTAAAGGCACAAACCTAAACATGTAGGCTATGATCTTAGATTAATATGTGCTGTATTTATGAGATTATCAGTAGGACTGTAATCGGGGGCATACCGTGTACATTTGTATGTGCTATGATTGGTGTATTCCTAGTGAGTTTTTGAGGGTGCACCCATAGCCATAGCATACCTTGAAAACTCAGTTTTCAGATAGGCTACTTGTTGGTCAGTCCCAATTGTTTGTATTTTGTAATGTGGATAACTTTCTTCCCAGATGAACATAGTGGCCAAATGTATAACTAGTTTGGTACCCGTTGCATCAACAAATAGGGTTAGCCTACAAAATTAGCGGTTTGGTAGTTTGCATGAACAGGTTGGCCTGGGATGGAGTCAAATTCCAGGCCTGAATTATTGTTTCAGTCCGCCCCTGACCGAGTCCCACAGTACAGTAACACACGGTCTCACAATATACTGTGTCCTCTGTAAATCTGCAACACTCAGTCTAAGGCAAAGCCAATGACTAGTGAACAGACAACTAGAATATGAGACAAAGCTAATCTGAACAAGCAGATAGATAGTGCTCCAATATCCTGTCAAGAAAAACAGACCCACCAGAGAAGTGACACAAAGTGTCACCCTACACTGTGTTTTCGGTAACCCACCACACTCAATTTGAGGAACACAAAGACTGGTGGGTAGAGATGCAGGACATGAGTTGAAATTAACTGAACCAAGCAGACGTTAATTAATGCTCTAATATCCCTATAACAACTGGTACTACAGTGTTTGCAACACAAGGTGTCGCCCTACAGTGTGCTTCTAGTAATCCGCCTCCCCTAGTCTTAAGGAAACCGAAGACTAGTGGGCTGAAAAGTAATTACACAAGCCCAACTGAACTGAACAAGCTGACAGTTACCTCTCCAATATTCCTTCAATAACTGACACTCAACAGTGATGCAACTCAAGGTGTCGTCCTTCACCGTGTCATCAGTAAATCCACCGCACCTAGTCTGAGGAATAATCCACAGACTAGCGGGCAAAGAAAAGGACGACCTGAACCATCAGGCAGTTTGCATTCCAATATTCCCGCACAACTGATATTACAGTGAATCGTCACAAGGTGTCACCCTAGACCGTATTATCAGTAAATCCGCTTCACTCAAAAAACATCAACCCAGAAACTGTACTGCACATGCAGACAGTAAAAGAGTATATAAAACATGGGCAAATACTGAACTGAACGCTCAGACAGTAATAATGCTCCAATGTAATTTCAAAGATTGGTATAATAGTAATGTAATACAAGGTTACAAATACTATTTCCCTCATCATTCTGCCCCAACACAGTCTTAAACTGTTGGCATGTAAAAAAATATAAAAAAACATGAACTCTACTGCACTGAACGTCAGTCAGGAGACAAGTCTCATATGTCACTAGCGGGCCTCTTGGGAACATGCCCATTGACACAGCATCTTTCTCCTTTAGTTCAAGTCCTCCCATCAGCAACACTGAGTATGGACTGAGCCAGAGAGTTGGAAGACATATCTGAAAGATAGAAACTGATAAAAGGGGACTGTGACGACCAGGATGCCGCCGCGCAAATATCCTCTATCCCTGTTCCTCTGAAAAGAGCAGCAGAAGCCACAACTCCATGCGTGGAGTGGGCTCTTCTACCCAGATGCAATGGACGCTTTGCAGCCTCATAAGCCATCTCAATGCTTTCACAAAGCCAATGAAACTGACGCTGTTTAGAGAGTGGTCTACCGAGTGCCGCAGCACCGTGACACACAAACAGCTGAGGCGATGACCTAATGGCCGCCGTGCGCTCCAAGTAGTACGCCAAGGCACAGGCGATGGAGCCGTTCCTCTCCTATCAACATGCGGAGGGGTAGAGAAGGCCCACAAATATACAATCTGTTATCTGTATGAAATCTTAATAAATTTAAGAGGTTAGGACGTAACACCGCCCTGCTCTGATTGCCATTAATGGCAAGGCGGTCGGGCCTCATCTAAAGAGCGCACAAATCACTGACACGCTTAGCAGTGGTCAGAGTGAGTAACAGTGCCATCTTCAAAGATTACATTTTGAAGGGGATTTGGTTCAATGGATCGAACGGAGGCTTACAAAGCGCTTGGAGTACCAAAGTCTTATCCCACTGAGGGAGCGTGGCTCTAGGCATTGGCCGAAGCGTTCCCAATAGGATGCATTTCACTAGTGGGTGACTGAAGACGGTGTCTCTGCCAAAATCCTCATGACAAGCTGAAATCGCCACAGCGAACACCTTAATAGTGACGGGTGAGCACTGCTTATCAAATATACACTGTAGGAATGAGAGGACGCTCTCAACTTGACAGCACACGGGTCAACGTTCTTTGTGACGCACCACTGTGAAAACACGTTCCTGGATGTGGAACTGGCACGTGAGCCCTGTATAGTTCTGATCACTGCATCAGATAACCCACAGCACTCTAACCTGTTCCTCTCAGGAACCAGACCATCAGACCACTCAGCCTCCTGCCTGAAACAACGTGTCCCATCGATGTGGAATGGGACGAGGCGGCGAAATCAGCATCTGAATCATCTCCGCAAACTATGGAGCCCCTGAGCGACCGGGAGCTATCAATATGATTGACAACCCGCCTGAACTCACCGGAGCTAGTAGCAGGAGAATGGAGGACAGTGGTGGAAATGTTTACAGGAGAACAGATCTTACATTACTCATCTCATATGTATATACTGTATTCTATACCATCTATTGCATCTTGCCTATGCCGCTCGGTCATCGCTAATCCATATATTTATATGTACATATACTTATTCCATCCCTTTACTTAGATTTGTGTGTATTAGGTAGTTGTTGTGGAATTGTTAGATATTACTGCAAGGTCGGAACTAGAAGCGCAAGCATTTTGCTACACTCACATTAACATCTGCTAACCATGTGTATGTCACCAATAAAATAGTATTTTATTTGTCTAGCTGTATACACAGGTAGACAATCCTGTTGACTGGGCCAAGGTGCGCTCTTCACAATTCACATGAACCCCAAATGTGTGAGATGAATCACCATCTGTGTTGTGTGTGCGATCGGCATCTCTGCTGACGGGGCATGCACCAGTAGGTCGTCCAGGTAATCCAAATCCCTTATCTCCTGGCAATGCAATGGTTCTATTGCCACCTCCACGCATTTGGAAAAGGTGCCAGGTACCGGGGCGTACCCAAACAGCATCCTTGTGTATTCGTATGCCACCCATTGAAAGGCAAAACGGATGCACCGGCACATGAATGCATGCGTCCTTCAGGTCTATGCAAAAGTCTTTCGCATGGACACATTCCAGCAGACATTTTGTCGTGAGCATTCCGAGCATTCATTTGGCTACGCTCTTGTTGCGAATGCGTCGATCCAGTATCGGCCTCACCCCCCCCCCCCCCCCCCCCCCCCCCCATCTTTTTTCGACACTAGGAAGTAGAGCGAATATAGCCCGCTGCTCCTTTGCTCTCAGGAAACCACTGTGACCGCATCCTTCGCCAAAAGTTCTGTAATCTCTGCAACGAGAGCGGCGACTTTTTGGTGCGATTTCATTACCGTTTACACGAACCCCGTAAATGGGGAGGGGTCCGGCAAAATTCGATGGTATAACCCTTCTCCAGCGTCCGGTCCAATAATAATGACAAAGCGGGAGAGTGCGAAGCTGTGGTGCATTCAGTAGGAATTGCCTGTAATCCCTTATAGCCCTTGCTGCCGCTGTCCGCCGACAATAAAGCGGCGACAATAAAGCGGCGGTACTGCCCAAGGCGGGCCTCCCATGAAAGGGAGAGGAAACAATAGCGCATTCTGTGAGAAACGGGGGCGATGACAGATTGGTTATACTTGTAACCTTGCTGTCCAAGCCCTCCGTGATTGCAGCACGGGTCTGTACTGCACTGACAGAGGTGCTCGCTTGAGTCAGAGCGCCGTCCCCCAACAGGGATTGCGTCACATGCCCAGAAACGAGCTGTGTATGCAGGCTGTTATGTGAAACCCGAGCCACCTTGCTCATAGGAGACTGGTGTGAGGTTTTTATGAAGTGTAGCGCGGGGGCTCATTAAAGGTGTCTGCCCTGCTACCTTGTCATTAGCCCTACTCAAACCAACCTTGTGCGAGTGCTAAACTACGCACCCGTGGTGGGCAGTCCTACAACCAGAGGGGTGTGTGTGTGTGTGTGTGTGTGTGAGAGAGAGAGAGAGAGGTTCTCTTGTGACAAAGTCATCTCTTTATGGACCCTTTAAAAAAAATTGCCTAAAATGACATACCCAAATCTTATTGTCTGTAGCCGAGGACATGAAACTAAGGATATGCATATTCTTGATACTGAGAGTACGTCCTCTTGAGGGATATCTTCCTGAAAAAAAAGGATCCGTGAGGCCACTCCTGGCATGCTGTGGTCCCAAACCCAAGAAACATAGGTCGCGTGAGTCCACAAACACTGCCATTGAAGCGCAGCGACACTGAGCTCTGATTTAGCTTTTGGGGTGTTAATTTCCAACCCTGCTCCTACAGTTGTGTTAACTTCAGACTTTATTTTCGCCGTTTTTTTTAAACAGAAAAATACAAGGTCGAATCATGACATCAGTGATCTTCAGGTCGGAAAGTCAGAGCTCTAGAAAGAGGCCTGAGTTCCCGAGTTGGATCACCTTTCTTTGAAAACAATTTTTTCCAGTCCGAGCAATTTTTTTTCCTTAGTTCCCAGTTGTCTTGAACGCACTGAAGTCTGAGATTTCCAAGTTCCCAGTTGTTTTGAACATGGCACCAGTTGTCTTGAAAGCACCACAAATCCGCAAAGTAGGCTTAGTCTTGCTATGCTTTCAAACCTGCAGTAAACATGCACGAGAGAAACAAACCATTTTAGCTTCTCATGCATTGAAAAATGCATCCTTTCATTGTATGCCCCCTCCTCAACAAAAACAGAAGAATTTAAAAAATGTATAGGCCTACAGAAGTAAGAATGTGTGCAACACCCTTGCGGATATGATACACTAGCACAGGATGCAGCACTGTGAAACACAGCTTCCCATTCATGTCAATGGAAGGAAAGTGGAGAGGGCAGGGGACCTTTGGGCGGTGTGAAGGTAATGAAATATATACACTTTTCCTAACATTATGCAAATCACCAGCGGCGACTTCTGGGCGATGACCAATCATATTTATTTTATTTTATTTATTTAACCTTTATTTAACCAGGCAAGTCAGTTAAGAACAAATTCTTATTTTCAATGACGGCCTAGGAACAGTGGGTTAACTGCCTGTTCAGGGGCAGAACGACAGATTTGTACCTTGTCAGCTTGGGGGTTTGAACTTGCAACCTTCCGGTAACTAGTCCAACGCTCTAACCACTAGGCTACCCTAGCCATGACAAATTTGATGCTCTGCGACCCAAGGCCGGAGACTTTCTTCAGCAAAAATGGCAGACAAAAATACTAGAATGGAAGCAATGATGAATCATGCAAAAAATGTGCAGTTGACAGGAATATGTTAGTTAATGTAGAGACAAACAATTATGCATATTTTTTTTATCATAAACTTCATTTATGAAAATCGCAATTTAGTAAACTACCTTACATTAACATTAGCCAGCTGGTTGGCTAGCTTTATGGGTGTTGTGACATGAGTATGAAATTGCAATTCTGGTTGTTTCATGTTTTAGGGACTCCTGAAACAACCAGCAAACCAGGCTGTCATCTTGTGAAACAGTGGATCTAAAGAATCTTGCTAGCTAAAGCATTTACTGCAAATTGAATGTACAAGTTTGTAAGCTTTCCTTGCTGATATTTGCTATTCAATGCAGATAGATTAAATAACGTTGCTAGCTATGTTCTTGCTTATTGTGCAGTGGAAGATTTAAAAAAAAATACCTGTATGCCTATGGATGTGTAGCTAGCTGTCTTGCCGACCTGTGTTTAGACCCAAACGTTCGGGTTACATATTAGTTCCGAGCCTAGCTATGAACCTCAGTCTTCCAGTCTTTGTATGATGCATGTATGTATTACAATTATACACTTCAACAGTGTTTACCAATTTGGTCCTGGGACATCAATGGTTACACATTCTAACTAATAGACTAGAAACAGGATATTACTAGTTAATGTCTTTGTAATTCATATATACAGAAATATAATTTTAAAAAAACAGTACACTACACTATGCATCATGTAAATACTCTAAAACTAGTTCATCTCAATATCTAATGCCCTTCATCTGCATTGATCTGATAAACAGGATAGGTGTAGTATTTCATCAAATTAGACAATTTCAACCAGTAGAGAATGTGAAACTCCTTATTGGAAGTTCATTATTCAAGTGTTATGAATACATGCATTATAAATATTATAATTGTAATATTATAAATACATGTTCAATCTGTACTTCTGTTGTGCATTATAAAATCCTGAAGAAAGAGGTGGCGAGAGAGGTGTAAAAGACAGACAGGGAAAGAGGTAAGAACATAGGAGCAGGGAAGGCAGCATATGATTAATGAATCACAGGGGTTGGCATCCTCTCACATCAAAACATATTCTGCAGACGAGAGAGATGGAGAGAGAGCGAGCATGTTTAAGCCTTGTTTTTATTTTTTATTTTAACATTGTTAGTCATCATAATAATCAGGAGGTGAGATGCAAAACTGACCTTGGATCATTGATTCTGGGACTACTGCATCTATCTGTATTTCAATGTAAAGCATCTCTAACAATACTTCCTGTTGACCTGACCAATTGACCTCTCACCTCTGATCATGCTGTGCCCTCTATGTAGATAGTTCAGATGTGGGAGGGGTTCACCGACACAGCTGATAACCTAGAGGAGAGAGGGATGAAGTGAAGGAGATAGACTTATTGAGAAAATAAGGTAGTTAAAGAGACAGTGTTCAACAGGAATCTGGTAATGTGGAATAGTGTGGAATCTGGAATAGTGTGGTCTATGGTGTTGCCAGGGAACAGCACCCTCTTCGAAGAAGTAGGAGGTGAAGATATCCTGCACACGGATTGCCTCTCTTGCTGCGTTGTTGGACCCCATCCTTGAAACATCCTGCAGAGCAGCAGACTTCTCCTCTGGCACACATGAAGTTATGCAGGACACAGGTAGCCTTCACACATCTGAATTTCTCCAGGAGGCAGTCCCAGATAGCCCTGGTCACCCAACATTGCAGTGCCCTACACAGTAACTGTAGGCAATCGTTTTGAAGGAATCTCCAGTTACAAGGTATCTAGGAATATGGAAGACAATGTAATTATTTGACTTTTACATCACCAGGTCATTGTGGAATACTAAAGTATAATATCCCTGATAACAAATCATGATAACATTGGATTGATAGATGCATGGGCACACATATGTGCATATGATAATAACAGGATCCTATCAAGGATAGCATCACAAATTAATACATAAATACCACTTGAAGCTGGATGATAAGTTGATCATTTGAATCAGCTGTGCAGTGCTAATGCAAAAACAAAAATGTGTACCCCTTTGAGTCCCCAGGACCAGGACTGAGAACCACTGCTCTTCATTGGGACCTCTTCATATGTAGACAGGCTTTCATAGCTCTCTTTATCTGAGGACAGAAAACCTCAAGAAACAGACTTCATTATAGCCAAATTACACCGCACTGAATATTATGTTACTATTATCTCTGTCCTCACTTTTAGGGACAGGAACTACACAAAAGTAACGTTACCTGCCCTATCCAAAATAGCCTACTCTTCTCACTTTGACAGTTGGGGCTGCTATCCTTTCACCCTCCTCCATGGCTGTTAGCTAGCTACCTACAAATGCATTTGGAGTTTGTTTTTTATAGTGATAAATACAGACAGCTAGCTAATATGAAGTTATGTAGCTGGTGATATTTAATACACTTAGCTAGCTATCTATACAGTCTGTGAAGTTGGCTAGATAGCTAATGTAAACTCACTCACTTTTGTACATTGCCTTGGCTTTATTTTAGCGCCCCAAAAACGTAATACTTCCAGATCAACTGTAATGTCAATACCATTGTAAAGCACAATTTCTCCCCTTTCCAACAGAATCAATTAAATGACCCCCACGCTGCCCGTTTCTGCATGATTCAAGAAAACAATGAGCCCCGTCAGGTCTTTTTAAAAATGGGGGGTGGGGAAGCGAAACTAATGCGTGATAGTGAGAAGGAGAGATGTTGTGTGGGAAAATTGCTTTTTTTCACTCGATCTGTCCAACTTATCATCTTATCGCCTCTAAAATGTAAGTAAAACACTATAAAGAGTTTATATTATTTTAAGGTTTGTGTCGAATTTGAATCAGGTTTTTAGGGCGGTGCTAAAGTGATCTTAGAAGTAAACAGTGGCTTTGAGAATGATGATCGCATGCAATGATGAAACAAAAAATGACTAGGTATCCCCCCCATCACTGTCCATTTCTTGTTTTTAAAGGATGAGAGAAGTGCTACACCTGGTGGAGAGAGATTGTAAGACAGAAATAGTTGCTTTATGCGTGCTGTACGTTACGACATGACACGTCACGAAGTAACGGAGGGTCCGTTTTTTCAACTTTTCTCCAATACTATAGAGCCATTACCATGTCGATCAACACTTGAATAGAAACGTAGTTCACACCCCCGATTTTGAATTCAACACAGTCGCTACAGTCCCATTTCTTTGTAGCCTCGTGTGAATGTTACGGTTGCGCACATTTGTACGGAATGGGGTGAGTTTACGTTAGCTAGCCAACCAGCTAGCTCATTTGAGCTAGCCTGCACTGTAGCTAGTTAGCTAATGATACCTATTTTTTTTAAAACATTTTCGAAAAGTATTTACTTACTTGAATAGGTTCTCCCAGCCATGTGGACAATTGGAAACAGGCAGCAAAGTGTTTATCACCATAGTGTTTTAGAGGATTTTACTATTGAACTATGTACCCATTTAATAACCAGACCTTCATACACACTTGCTATGTTGAATTCTTGACGCACAATCGATCATGCTGCCAGCAAGCGAGTCACAATGGGCGGCCTAAACGGCACGCGGCAATTTACCGCAATCTAGTGTACATTCACCGTTTACAGGTTGGGTTAACAATTCAAGCAAAGTAGTTTTGTCTTTTCATTGCTTGTGAGTCATAGATTTGCTGCCACCTAGGGGCTACTCCTGAGGTAGCTGGGTATATAGGGTAGGTCAGATCTGGTTGTGAAAATTAAAATGCATGATTTATTTTCCATAAAAAAAGATGATTATGTCTGCACAGCCATGTTGTTAGTTTGGAATCTGTTTTGGAATACAATCTGCTCACCCCGCCTGCAAAAAAAGTATCCCTCAAAGAAAAAAAGGTAATGTGTCCCTTGATTAGATGGTTAAATGGGCTAGGTATGGGCCATCGCCTGCCTCCATCACTTATGGAAATTGTAGTCTCTCTGTAGACATTCACAGGAGACGACATCACAGGAGGTTGGTGACACCTTAATTGTGGATGACTGGCTCATGGTAATGGCTGGAGCAGCATCAGTGGAATGGTATCAAATACATCTAACACATGGTTTCCAAATGTTTGATGCCATTCCATTTGCTCTGTTCCAGTCATTATTAGGAGCTGTCCTCCCCTAAGCAGCCTCCACTGGTCGGCATGTTCACTGGGCAATCTCCTCCGTCTCTGTCATTCTACCCCCAAGCGAAAGTGAAACTTTGGGGCTCCTTTCTCAGTCACACATTTAGCCTAGTGTGGTAGTGGTACACATGTCTATGAGATTATTAACAAGGCATCAGTCCTGTATTGGACAAAAATAGTATTCTAAGAAGATGTGGTTTATGAGATATTTTAGGAATAACTCTTAAGACTAAAATAGGAACAATAGTAATAGTTGATTTATCTGAAGGTATTAATTATTTTGAGAATCAATTGAGAGTTCTTTACCAGAATAACAAAACAAACAATGTATTTATACAATCAACATTTAATAACACTAATCTAAATATTTACAAACATAATGAGAATGATCATGAAAAGTTAGGAAATAGAATGAAAGACAAGAATTGAAGAGCTTGAGATCCTGAACATTAAATGATGTTATTCTCAGTCTGTGATCAAAGTCCATTGTGGCTTCTTGATTGTTCAGGCTGCATGTGAAGAACAAAGGAAGAAGATGTCCTTTCTTCTTGAGTTGGGGTTCCTCCTTTGGTCCGGAGTTGATGTCCTTATGCTTGTTGCTTTTCTCTGTTGACTCCTTGCTTGAGTTGCAGTGGCTGTGCTCTAATAGTCTTCTCCTTCTTTCCTTGAAGAAGGTTAGCTCAAGTGTGCCGTTCAGGCTACACTAGCTCTTTTAACTCTCGTCTTCTTCTGAGCCTTTTTAGTGCGTGGGCACTTCCGTCCCAATTTCAAGTACAATTCCCTAAAAAGGTACTTTCCCCCTAATTTATCAGTTACCAGTTCTGGCCATTAAAGGCAAAGACCAGGGCCTGTCGTCAGCTTGCTGGAGCTCGAGGGGCTTATTCCTCCTTTGGGTCCAGAGTTAAGAGAATGAGAGAAAGGGGAGCATTACTTTTCTAGTCCTGCCAGGTCACATGGTATCACACCTAGGCATCTAAGAGCCATTATTACAACCCATGGTCTTGGAGGTAGAGAAACTATTTTGGGGAGGAAACCTAAAGTTGGTAAATTCAACATAATGTTCAGTATTGGTAAACATACAGTGTGTCATTCAAGCAACACATCCCTACACTAGAGATGTGACAAATGATGAGTATCAGTGTTTTTAAAAATAAATGTATTTCAAATAAATTAAACATTTAAAATGATCACATCATACTTTATAGGCCTCAAATAGAAAGGATCTAGCTCCCCCCTTCTTGCTGGTTCTGCCCACTGACGAATTTGTTCCCATTGGAAACGACAGGCTGTGGTCTAGTTTGGGTTAGTTAAACTTTTTTTTTTTGTTATGGGTCCTTAATGCACATTTGTTCCTTGTAAGGAGAGGGACCTATGTACTGAATTTATGACGCTACATCACACTGCCCGTGTGGCGTGAGCTTTCAAAGTTTCCATTTTCAATTGTTTATTATAGCACCAAGTTTGCAATTGGCATGGCATGAGACGGTGTGGCCCATGGCCCTTTACCATCCTAAAATGTTGCTTGTGGCTTACCGTTTCACAGGAATTTGATTTTTTTCCACCAAATTGCTTGAACCCCTAAAAAAACATATAGCTCCTTCAGAAAGTATTCACATCCCTTGACTTTTTCAAAATGTTGTTGTGTTACAGCCTCAATTTAAAATGTATTATATTGAGGTTATCTGCCACTGATCTACACACAATACCGTACAATGTCAATGTGGAATTTAGTTTTCAGCTTTAGATTTTATTTTGTAAAAGAATTCTAAAATTTAGTCAATATGTATTCAACCCCTTTGTATGTTCAGGAGTAAAAATTTACCCCACAGCCAACCGAATGGCGCAGTAGTCTAAGGCACTGCATCGCAGTGCTAGCTGTACCACTAAAGATCCTGATTCGTGTCCAGGCTCTGTCGCAGCTGGCCGCGACCGGAGACCCATGGGGCTGCGCACAATTGGCCCAGCATCGTCCGGGTTAGAGGGTTTGGCCGGCAGGGATGTTCTTGTTCCATCACACTATAGCAACTCCTGTGGCGGGCTGGGCACAATGCACGCTGACGTCAGGTGTACGGTGTTTCCTCCGACACATTGGTGCGGATGGCTTTTGGATTAAGCGGGCATTGTGTCAAGAAGCAGTGCGGCTTGGCTGGGTTGTGTTTCGGAGGACGCACCTTCGCCTCTCCCGAGTCCGTATGGGAGTTGCAGCGATGGGACAAGACTAACTACCAATTAGATACCACAAAATTGGGGAGAAATAGGGGTAATAAATTAAATTAACCCCACACACAGATAATTGTAAGGTCCCGCAGTGCATCGCATGAAGGGTACCTATTGGTAGATGGGTAAAAAAAATGTTTAAAGCAGACACTAAATATCCCTTTAAGCATGGCAAAGTTAATAATTTCACTTTGGATGGTGTATCAATACATCCAGGCGTCCTTCCTAATTCAGTTGCTGGAGAGGAAAGAAACCTCTCAGGGATTTCACCATGAGGCCAATAGTGATTTTAACTGTTACAGGCCTCCCGAGTGGTGCATCGCAGTGCTAGAGACCCGGGTTCAAACCCGGGCTGTATCACAACCGGCCCGTGATTGGGAGTCCCATAGGACAGCGCACAATTGTCCCAGCGTCGTCCGGGATAGGGGAGGGTTTGGGCTTTACAAGTCGGCCATCATTGTAAATAATAATTTGTTCTTAACGGACTTGCCTAGTTAAATAAATCCAATCAACTAAATAGAGTTTAATGGCTGTGATAGGAGAAAACTGAGGATGGATCAATAATGTTGTAGTTACTCCACAATACTAACCTAAATGACAGAGTGAAAAGAAGGAAGTCTGTACAGAATACAAATATTCCAAAACATGCATCCTGTTTGCAGGCGCTAAAGTAATATTTCCCAAAAAGTTGGCAAAGAAATGAACTTTTTGTCCTAAATTCAAAGCATTATGTCCAACAAAACAGATCACTAAGTACCACTCTTCATATTTTCAAGCATGGTGGGGGCTGCATCATGTTATGAATATGCTCGTCATCTGCAAGGACTAGGGATTTTATTTTTTCAATAAAAAGAAACGGAATAGAGCTAAGCGCAGGGAAAATCATTGAGGAAAACCTGGTTCATTCTGCTTTCCAACAGACACTGGGAAACAAATTCACATTTCAGCAGGACAATAACCTAAGACACAAGGCCAAATATACACAGGAGTTGCTTACCAAGACGACATTGAATGTAATTACAGTTTTGACTTAAAACGGCTTAAATCTATGGCAACACTTGAAAATGGCTATCTAGCAATGATCAACAACCAACTTCCTAGAGCTTGAAGAGTTTAAAAAATTATAAATATTGTACAATCCAGATGTACAAAGCTCCTAAGAGACTTAACCCAAAAGACTCACAGCTGTAAATCGCTACCAAAGGTGATTCTAACATGTATTGACTCAGGGGGTTGAACACTTGTCGAATCAAGATATATTAGTGTTTGATTTTTTATTAAGCTTTGAACAATTTAGATTTTTTTCCCCCCGCACTTAAATCAATTTGAATCCCAATGTGTAGGGGTGTGAATACTTTCTGAAGGCACTGTATGCTGTTATACATTGTCTTCAGACAAGCTGTAACTTCAAGCAGTAATGTTTATGGGTTTCAACCAACAAAAAAGTGATGTTACCTAAGTGACAATTTCATAAAGAAAACTTAATTATGTGTGTGACTTTACTTGGCAAACAGTACTATGTGATGATGATTATGGGAGTCTGTCTTAAAGAGTAGAGGTGGGGCAGGAGTAACAATATTTCCTTGTCTATTACTACTGAACCACATTCCCTTACTATAACATCAAATATACTTTAGGGATACACAATACAAATTCTGAGAGGATGGCAAAATAATTCTTACAAAACGCATATGCCAATACTGTACAAGATTACTTTTATGTACATCTTTACACTACCCTATGTTCTGTGCGTGACAACGCATGTCCTGGAGGACTGTGACATCTTATAAGCTCAACTTGAATTAAGGAGCAACAATCTTGCATTACAGGGGAGAAGTCATAATAACCATCTGACCATCTTTTTTTATTACCTCAACCATGATAATTCCCTGATATTAATATTAAGAGGACTCAATCTGTATATCATTTACCATTCAACTATTAAAGATATTTATGGCATATCCTCCATCAATAATTCTGACCCAGAGAATGTGTAACGTTAGTACTCAGGCGATTGAGGTATTTCAACTTGCCTAGTAGATACAAATTAAAAAGGGTCTGAGCTGATAATTTAAAACAGTTTGCCTTGAAGATTTCCCTTTCTAAAAAAACAAAATACGAAACACAAACATAAGTATGCCTGCATTTGTTTTTTGTACAACTTACAATTATGAACAACATTGTTAAAACATAATGTATAAGCCACTATGAATGTCAACATTACCACCAACTTAAGACCTATGCGAGGGGTTGATATTTGTTCTTCAACTAAGTTTGTTATTTAAGATTACATTTACAACTAAGCAGGAAAGAAAGATAAAGTCATGTCTCTACTAGGCCTACATAATGCAAACCACCAAACGTGACCCAATATTTTTGGGGGAAACAGAAGGATAATCATGTGAATCAGAGAGCAAACAATACAAATACCAATAAAATTAACACCAGAAGAAGCTGTCAAGTGCTGTAAACAATCCGATAAAGTGCAACCAAGAAAATCATATTTTTAAATAAATTGATTTGGAAGAGGCCACACTCACTCTACCTACTGCCTCTTTAGTGTTGAATTGCAACATCTTCAAGTTTATTCCTACTTTCGTTATCCCCCTTTACCCCCTTTAAATCCACCAGAGCAGCAGAGGCTCCTTCTGAAAAGAAATGGCTTTGATAATAAGAAAACAGTCCCTGGATCCATCCATCTGTCCCTGACGTGTGCGTTTCTCATCCAGAGGAAAAGGAGTCCTATCAGAGGTAAGAGATGCAGGATAGGTAACCACCAACCAACATGTTCTGCCTGCAAAAACTAGATAAAAGTGGCAAATTTGGGTTCCTCATCTGATGGTGAAAAGAGGAAGAAATGGTGGGACAGGATGACCAATGCTAAGCATCCTCCAACCATTTCAAGCAGTCCTACGATCCTACCCAACCCAATACCATTGACCCAGAAAAGCCAGGGCGATTTCTGGGTCCACGGCAACAGTAGCCTACTTCTAAGTCTCAGGAAGGCGGTAGCAATGCCATTAGCCATCCGCTACACCATTCAGTTGTCTATCAGTTGTCTGCTGTGCTCGGCCCTCCATTGGTGGCACTGGCTTTGTCCTTCGACTTCGACTTGAAGGAGAAGCGCTTGATGAGTCGTCGGGAGAAGCTGCCAGACTTCTTACGCACAATGGTGCCAGAGGCAGAAGAGGCAGAGACACTGGCCAGGTTGGAGAGGTCCTCGTGGGATTGGCTGAAGGTTGGGTCCTTCTTTCGGTGTCTTGTACGGAATAGTAGCTTGGTTCCGCTGCGGAGGAAGCCCACTAGAAGAGCGTAATAGAGACAGGAGTTACATCATGGTGTATTATGGTGATTTGGAAAATACAATATTGATATTGCAGTTTACATAAATACCATAAATTTATATCAAAACATTTACATATTAATTTACATCCATATCTAATTATCCTCGTAAGATGATGCAAACCACAACACAATTTCCTCTTATTGTATTTTCTTGATTCTATAAAATACTGTACATTTCCAGAGAGAAGTACTCGGGACAGCCAGAGTATCTCTCCATAGAGATTGAGTAGAATTGGTCTGAAGCAGGCCCAGCCAGGGCTCTGGCAGCCTGGTACCTTTATGGTCTTTGAGGCTGCGTGTCTCCAGGGCCCCAGTGGAGCCCGTTTCTGACTCCACGTCATCGACAGACGGCCGCTCAGACACATCCGAGGGCGTGGTCTCGTCTGCTTCCTGATGTTGCCCCGCCCCATAGTAGTTGGAGGCTCCTCCTCCCTGCAGGGCAGCATCCATGGCTGCAGCGTAGCCACAAGACAGGCCACAGTCATCCTCCGAGATGGGAACCTGAGGTATTAAATTAATTTAAATTTCACCCACAGGAGACAACAGACACTGAGGCCCAAACTACAGTACTTCTATTTGAGCCTAATGAAACTAATGTCCTACATGATTACAAAACCTAAATGTAACAATATGTATACAATTTATGTATTCCGAGCTACTCCAGCACCAGACCCATCAGCACAGTGTGTTGTGAGATTGGCAGAGAACAGCTCTAGATGCTCTAGATTCTATTTCTATGGTTTGGACACCACTGTTTGTTTCTAACCTTTGACACGCCAGAGATGATGAGCGTGCTCCGTTTAGTGGGAGTCTTCTTGGACACCTTGCTGGCGTTCTCCGTCAGCTGTCTTATAGCCGTGTCAGCCACCGGGTCCAGCCCATTGGACAGGGGACTATCAGCTAGACACAAACAGTCACAAACACACAGTCACAAAACACTAGTCATACACAGTTGTTCCTCAATTAAAAGTTGAAGTTATGCCGCAGCACATTTGCGGTAAACTGTGGCAGGTCGTGGTAGACTGCGTCACACCATCGCAAGGGGGAATGCTGATTTGCCTTTGGTTTCTCTCCCTCTCCTCTCTCTTTTAAAACAAACAGACAAATTAAATAGTGCAGTCAGATTTAACATGTTAAATTCATAAGCACGAATAAGAATAAATGGAGAACGTTTCTATTGTGACAATAAGATGTGGGCAGTAGACAAAAGAAAAACAGAAATCATTCTAAAATAACAAACTGGCTTTAATTACCACAGTGTGGAAAGGGTAATAGTTCTAGTCTACATAAAGTGAGTTTCTTAAGGACTAGAGTCATTATTTTCTGATGTGAAGAAGAAACTGAATGAAAGAGTACAGGGAGGAAAAACTGACAGGCAAGTCGTCTGTATGGGCCTCATTTATGCACACTGGCAATTACAAAAGGCAATTACACTGAACAAAAATATAAACGCATCATGTAAAGTGTTGGTCACATGTTTTTAATGAGCTCAAATAAAAGTTCCCAGATATGTTATTAACAAATTTGTTTACACCAGTTAGTGAGCATTTCTACCAAGATAATCCATCCACCTGACAGGTGTGGCATATCAAGAAGCTGATTAAATAGCATTACACAGGTGCACCTTGTACTGGGGCAAATAAAGGTCACTCTACAATGTGCAGTTTTGTTACACAACACATTGCCACAGAGGTCTCAAGTTGAGGGAGCGTGCAGTTGACATGCTGACAGCAGGAATGTCCAACACAGCTGTTACCAGAGAATTGAATGTTAATTTCTCCACCATGTGCCGCCTCCAACGTCGTTTTAGAGAATTTGGCAGTACGTTCACTCGGTCCCACAACTGCTGACCACGTGCAGCCCAGGACCTCCACATCCAACTTCTTTACCTGTGGGATCGTCTGAGACCTGCCACTTGGACAGCTGATGAATCTGTGGGTTTGCACAACCGAAGAATTTCTGCAAAACTCTCAGAAATCGTCTCAGGGAAGCTCATCTGCGTGCTCATCGTCCTCACCATGGTCTAGAGCTGACTGCAGCTTGGCGTCGTAATCAACTTCAGCGGGAAAATGCTCACCTTTGATGGCCACTGGCTGGAGACGTGTGCTCTTCACGGATGAATACCGGTTTCAACTGTACCGGCCAGATGGTATGACGTCTTGTGGGCGAGCGGTTTGCTGATGGCAACATTGTGAACAGAGTGCCGCATGGTGGCGGTGGGGTTATGGTATGGGCAGGCATAAGCTATGGACATTGAACACAATTGCATTTTATCTATGGCAATTTGAATGCACAGAGATACCGTGACGAGATCCTAAGACCCATTGCCGTGCCATTCATCTGCCACCATCTTCTAATGTTTCAGCATGATAATGTCTCAAGGATTTGTACACAATTCCTGGATGCTGAAAATGTCCCAATTCTTCCATGGCCTGAATACTGTGACAACCCTCCCACTCTGTCTGCCGAATTCTTTCTCTTTGCTCTTGCTTTCCTTAACAGGATGTCGGTTGGTGGAGCTGGGAGGGTGGTGAGCGACATGGGACACACCTGGGCCCGGGTGTGTCCTGGGATAAATCCACCTCTTCCCCATTCATTGAGGAGACTTTCTCCATGCAGACACACTGTTTTGTTTGTCTGCTTTGGCACCTTTCAACACTCCTCATTATCACATTTATGGATGCAACCACTCACTTACACAACTGATTACTGACTACACACACACACCATTGTTAATTGTATTTACGTTACTTCAGTTAATAAATATATTTTTGTTATTCCTAATCTCCACGTTGTCTCCTCTTGCTACGGACTTCAAGTCGGTTCGTGACAATACTCACCAGACATGTCACCCATTGAGCATGTTTGGGATGCTCTGGATCAACGTGTACGACAGCGTGATCCAGTTCCCGTTAATATCTAGCAACTTCACAGCCATTGAAGAGGAGTGGGACAACATTCCACAATCAACATCCTCATCAACTCTATGCAAAGGAGATGTGTGGCGCTGCATGAGGCAAATGTTAGTTATGCCAGATATTGACTGGTTTTCTGATCCACGCCCCTACTTTAAAAAAAAAGGTATCTTTGACCAACAGCTTAATATCTGTATTCAGATTTGAAGGATGGCGCTAAATACAGGGAAATTCTTGAGGGAAACCTGTTTCAGTCTTGCAGAGATTTGAGACTAGGACGGACAATGACCCTAAGCATACTGGTAAAGCAACACTCGAGTGGTTTAAGGGGAAACATTTAAATGTCTTGGAATGGCCTAGTCAAAGCCCAGACCTCAATCCAATTGAGAATCTGTGGTATGACTTAAAGATTGCTGTACACCAGTGGAACCCATCCAACTTGAAGGAGCTGGAGCAGTTTTGCCTTGAAGAATGGGCAAAGATCCCAGTGGCCAGATGTGCCAAGCTTATAGAGACATACCCCAAGAGACTTGCAGCTGTAATTGCTGCAAAAGGTGGCTCTACAAACTATTGACTTTGACATAATATATTTTTTTTCTTGTTTGATTCACAATAAAAAATATTTTGCATCTTCAAAGTGGTAGGCATGTTGTGTAAATCAAATGATACAAACCCACCCAAAAAAATATATTTTAATTCCAGGATGTAGGGCAACAAAATAGGAAAAATGCCAAGGGGGGTGAATACTTTCGCAAGCCACTGTAGTAATCAAACATATCCGGTGCTGCAGCAAGAGCTCATTCGCTGTCATGCTCTGTTGTGGTATAAAAAAATATAGATATATTCTGCCTGTCTCCAGTTATGTAAAATGATGCAGAATTGCATGAAATGCATTTATGAAAAGCAATTTTTTCCTCGGACCGCAAATAACATGATAGATTCATGCAGTGCTTTTATTATAATGGATATCATTTCACCCCTACCCTTGTCCACAGTGGTCTGTGAATCCACAACCTTCTGGCTACTTTGCTATGTAATGCTTACAAAATGAAGAGCAGTTTCTAAAACTGCATATCTAAGGCTCTGGTCTATCAAAGTGCTATCCCATTTATGTTTTAATTATTACACTGACTGTAGGTCTATAACCTCTCACATAGTCTTACTATTAACTCCTGCAGAATTAAGCATTTCTTGCAGTAAAATAATACACAAATTGTACATTTTCACTCGGGAACAAGAGTGGAGATATATGATTTCTTTCTTTAAGCATTTAAGCTTGAGAGAATGTGAATGCACAATTAGGGACCGCCTGTGCTGTCTTTATCAGCATCATAAAAGCTGATAGTATTTCAACCACATAATATATCGTTTTCACAGCTTTCTATTTCCTTACCACCGGTCAAATTTTTTGGGGCTGAGTTATTGTTAAACATCTTTGCACCACGAAAGAAGCAGAGATGACAGAAAACTTTACTGATGTCAACTAGATTGAAGCATTCATTTGATCATTTATGACATTCTGGTGAGCAAGGGTTTCTGAAGTCTACTAGGGAAACATGTAATGACAGAAGAGAAGATGCATGTATCTAATTATAGACAAGTTGACTAACAAATAGCCTACCAAAATGTTGGAAATTATAAGCAGAAACATATATAAAATTAGGCAACAACAAAAAATCCTGCACCCCTTGTCAAGAAATCTTTCTGGTGTCTCTAACTGTAGCCTACAGCACATTTTCTATATTTGAGGGTTAGGGTCGGGTGCGGGCCTAAGATTTTCACATATATCATGTGTTGCAGATGGGTTATTAGCAATTGCGGGTGCGGGTGAACAAATAGCTGACCCACGCACCACTACTGCTCACCACAGTATTTATTTAACTCAGGCTGGAGTAGATGTGCTCAAAGATGCCCTCTGGTGCCTTGAATGAGCCATAACGGCAAGCGCTGTAATGCACCATAACGTGACACAACTACTAAATGAGGACCCACTGGATGTATCATGTTGAAAAATACTAGAATAAATATCTGTGGAAGAAAGTGTTGAGGAGTGTGGAGCCATTAGCCTGGCCCCAGATCTGTTTGTGATAATAATGACTATAACAATGACCATAGGAGTTGGCAAGACAGCACAAACAGATCTGAGACCAGGCTATGAAACGATGGAGGAACATAACTCACTGCTTAGAGTAGGGCTGGAGCTGGTCCTGCTATGGCAGCCATCAGTGAGGAATATGGTCCCTTTCTCTGTCACCTCCACTTTGGACGGGGACCGCGAGGGAGAGTCACCTGAGTAAACGCAGAGACAGAGGATGTGAGGGTCAATAGAAGCAACAGAGCAGTGGTCACCAACTCGTCGATCTCCAACGCATTCCTTGTCGATTACCAAACATTTTGATAAAAACCCCGATGATAAAGCCTTGTGTTCCTATTTTGTATTTTTTTTCCCATGCTGTTGGCCGTAGGTGCACTTGATTCAGCAGCCCTAGCACCGGGAAGGCAAAGTGTTCCCATTTTGAACCATTTCATGTGTCTGAAGTTAGAACTCCACCTACCCGGCAGGCCCAGAGAGCAAATTAAGTGCACCTATGGGCCTACCGCTGGCCAATCAGATTTCCTCAAGCCATAGACTGTAAAAAGAAGCCTAAAATGCACAGCAAAGTTGATACTATGAGATTTAAAAACCATGACTAGAGAGCGACTCAACGAATACAGCAAAGAGCTGATGTTTTTATGAGTAGATTTATGATTTAGTTTAAGATTTAGTTTATGATTTAGTCAACACTTTGTTCAACACTTTATAAGCCATAAAATACACATTCTCCCTATTCCATATGTTTAGAGGTTAATGTTGCATAGGCGTACGTTCTGAGTACTCATTACATTTTGACAGGAAAATGGTCAAATTCACACAAATTCACACACCCATCTTTTTGGGTGTAAGGAGTAAAAAGTACATTATTTTCTTTAGGAATGTAGTGAAGTAAAAGTTAACCAAAATATAAAAAGTAAAGTACAGATACCCCAAAAAACAACTTAAGAAGTACTTTAAAGTATTTTTACTTAAGTACTTTACACCACTGCTCTATTGCAGTGGTCACCAACCTTTTCTGAGTCAAGATCACTTTCTGAGTCAAAATGCAAGCCGAGATCTACCGCTCAGAATGTACGACTATGCAACATTAACCTCTAAACATATGGAATAGGGAGAATGTGTATTTTATGGCTTATAAAGTGTTGAACAAAGTGTTGACAGTTCCCTTGATAAGTATCAAGGGAACATCCCTACTGCCTCTGATCTGGTGTTGGAGTGTTGGAGTGTGTCCCTGGCTATTCGTCAATAAAAAAATATATATACATTTATGCAGTCTGGTTTGCTTCATATATGGAATTTGAAATGGTTTATACCTTTACTTTTGATACTTAAGTACATTTTAGAGATTGCATTTAATTTTGATAGTTAAGTATATTTAAAACCAAATACTTTTAGACTTTTACTCAAGTAGTATTTTACTGGGTGACTTTCACTTGAGTCACTTTCTATTAAGGTATCTTTACTTTTACTTAAGTATGACAATTGAGTACTTTTCCACCATTGCAATAGAGTATAGTAAAATGAAGAATTGGCATGCAGGGTGCAGGGTTGCAATCCTCTTTTTTTCATAGAATCAGTACTATCAAGAAATCAATATCATATGTCATTATGATTAGCTACAGTCCACTCTCCGGCCCCTCCATATGCTAACTCACCCAGACCTACTGTACCTAGTTTTCCCGGTCTGGGTCGTGACTGTATGGTGGTGACGGTGGTGACGATGGTGCCGTCTGGCATGATGGTCCGGTCCACATCCACCTTCTTGGTCGGGGTGATGGAGGTGCGGAGGGGCGTGGTGTAGTGAGCTCCAAGGGGGTCCACTACCTCCAGGTACACCAGCTACAGGTGGAGAGGGACCCAGATTACCATTAATGTTATGGACTGTGTTGGAAGTATTGTTATGTACTATGTTTTACCCTCTAGGATTATCATGTGGAGTGCTCCACAATACATTGATATGATAAGAGAGAACACTCTCCATTCAAATCAATGTTCTGTAATTGTATTTCTATGTCATCTATGTTGTAACACACCAACTTATTATCTACACACTTTGGAACAGCATTCCACGTATCACATGCCATTCACCTCAAAGGTGACCGTAGCATTGGGTGCCAGGCCGTGCCCTGGGCTGACTGACAGCACATGCTGACCAGTAGGAGCTCTGCGGGTGAGGTCCAAGGGTAGCGAGGCAAAGCCAGACAAGAATTCTGCCAAAAGAGAAAGACTAAGCATAGAAATACAGAGAAGACAACATCACAGTGTTTGCTTACTTAGAGTATAACATGACATTTGAAAAATGGTTTGAATATTGGAAATCCCAAACTAGGGCAACAGCCCTACTTCTGGGAATCACAAAGGATTCTCTTGGACAAATCTCCCAACAAATCAAAAGTTCGGATTATAATGCAGGCAGGAATTGTGCTCATGGGTACGCGCAATGCCGTCGGGGGTACGCCAAATAAAAATTTGATTCACATAAGATTTTTTTATATTTTTAAACAGGGCTATACATTTGGGTGATTTTTTTCTCTCGCCTGAATAGTCTCGTTTCACTGCCAAAATAAAATTAAACCATCCAGTGCTCAGCAAAATAACAACACAATGTCAAATACAGGTAGCCTAGTCAAATAATTAACATCCATTACTCCGTTACTCTCTCGCGGGAAACCTTTACTCTTTCACAGACATTTAGAAACAAAACATGCCAATTTGAAGAAAAAAAACAGGAGTTTTTTGAGCGAGAATTAAGACTGTCAGACTGTTTCACCTGTACTTGTGATTGACTCCACCCCCTCTAGGTGTCGCTTATTATCCCCAGTGTATATATCCCTGTTTCCTGTCTCTGTGCCAGTTTGCCTTGTTTGCTAAGTCAACCAGCGGTTTTCCTTGCTCCTATTTTTTTTCCCCAGTCTCTTTTGGTTCTAGTCCTCCTGGTTTCGACCCTTGCCTGTCCTGACTCTGAACCCACCTGCCTGACCACTCTGCCTGTTCTGTCTTCAACCCTGCCTATCCCCTTGTACTGTTTGGACTCGGATCTGGTTATTGAACTCTTGCCTGTCCCCGACCTACCTTTTACCTACCCCTTGGATTAATAAATATCGGAGCTCAACCATCTGCTTCCTGTGTCTGCATTTGGGTCTCTCCTTATAAAGACGCAACAGTGCCTGCCTGTCCTACCGAGTGGCTAGGACAGGCAAGCCCCATACTATTGTGGAGGACTTAATTCTCCCTGCTGCCGCGGATATGGTTGGGACAATGCTATCATCATACCACACCATTTCACGACGCATCAGTGACATGGCAGGAGATGTTTTGAAAAAATTACTGCTTCACATACAACCCAGTGAATTCTATGCGTTACAGCTGGATGAGTCAACAGACGTGGCAGGCCTGGCACAGCTCCTGGTATATGTCCGTTTCCAGTGGTTTGCAGAAGAGGAAGACATCATCTTGTGTATTTTCTGCATTATGCAATGATATGGGCAGTGACCATGTAATGCTTTTACAACATACAGAAGTGCGCTGGTTATCAAGGGGCAAAGTATTGACATGTTTTTTGGAATTGAGAGACGAGATTAAAGTTTTCACTGACCATCATTTTTCACTTGTCTGACCACTTGCATGATGACGAGTTTCTCACACGACTGGCATATCAGGGTGATGTTTTTTCCTGCCTGAATGATCTGAATCTAGGATTACAGGGACTCTCCGTAACTATATTTAATGTGTGGAACAAAATTGAGGCTATGATTAAGAAGTTGGAGCTCTTATCTGTCTG
Organism: Oncorhynchus clarkii lewisi; assembly: GCF_045791955.1. Classification (NCBI taxonomy): domain Eukaryota; kingdom Metazoa; phylum Chordata; class Actinopteri; order Salmoniformes; family Salmonidae; genus Oncorhynchus; species Oncorhynchus clarkii. Next base: position 51,806,993 of record NC_092156.1, read on the forward strand.
CATTAACAAGGACAACACACAGGTCTTTCCATCATTGCATCATTTTTTGTGTGCAAATGAACTCAAGCTTACGGACAATGTCAAATGTGATATAGCGAAGCACCTGAGTGAGTTGGGTGCGCAATTACGCAGGTACTTTCCCGAAACAGATGACACAAACAACTGGATTCATTATCCCTTTCATGCCCTGCCTCAAAATCCAAATTGCAAAAGGGGTTCTGTGAAAATTTAATTTAATCAAAAGCTACTGTCAGATTTCTGGATTGGGCTGCTCTCAAGGTATCCTGCCTTGGCAAATTGCACTGTTAAGACACTGATGCCCTTTGCAACCACGTACCTATGTGAGAGTGGATTCTCGGCCCTCACTAGCATGAAAACGAAATACAGGCACAGACTGTGTGTGGAAAAGGATTTAAGACTGAGACTCTCTCCAATATAACCCAACACTGCAGAGTTATGTGCATCCTTTCAAGCACACCCTTCTCATTAACCTGTGGTGTGTTATTCACAATTTTTGATGAACAAATAAGGTTTTATATGTAAGATGGCTAAATAAAGAGAAAAATGATTGATTATTATTATATTATTATTTGTGCCCTGTTCCTATAAAAGCTCTTTGTCACTTCCCACGAAGCGGGTTGTGACACACTCATTCTTATGTTTAATAAATGTATCGCATAGTGTGCGTGGCAGACTTACAATACTGGCAACAAAAAAAACAACATTTGAGAGTACGCTGACCCTGGCGCTAGTAGAGGGGTTACGCAGCTGGAGGTTGAAGGGGTACTGGACTATAAAACGTTTGGGAACCACTGGTGTAGAGGGTCTATAGTCTTTACAAAAGTAGATAGGCAATTTCTCATTAATCTATGACCTTTAATAATAAGTATCTAATTGAGAGGAGCCTTACGTTCCCCCTTGGTGGTCTTCTCCAGCATTCTCACTCTCAGCTCTTTGGTTTCTGGAGCCAGATCCCTGCAGAACACAATCACAGATAATCAAAGATTGTATGTTAGACTCACAGTAGGCATAACAGTGTCAAACAATGAGTGCATTCTATTTAGAGTTTTCACTTGATGGTAAAATCATTGTTGAATAATTATTGTAGTTTGTTTCTGTTGTAAAATATCAATAATTCATATCTATAATCAGGTCGTATGTGTGTGACTGCCAGCGGCTGGCTGGGCTATAGCTAGCTGTCTTACAGTGAGATGTCCTCACTCCAGTCCAGTGAGGTGTCAGGGCTGGGGGTTGCAGGCAGGAAGCAGGTCCTCCTTTCTGTTGATGGCTGATCCAGGCTCACGGTACAGCACAGCTCCCCTGAACTGCATGACTTGGCTACACACACACACACACACACACACACACACACACACACACACACACACACACACACACACACACACACACACACACACACACACACACACACACACACACACACACACACACACACAGTAATCGACTCTGGTTTTTGGGAGAAGATGGTGGGTCGTGGCTGATGTGATATAGCTGACCTGCTCTGAGGCAGGTTCCCCTGAGCTGGCGAAGCAGGAGCCTTCGTATGGGGGGTAAACTCTGGGACGGGGGGGTCAGACCTGTCGGGGTTAGGCCTGTTGCCCTGGGGAACTGTAAGTCATAAAGAGAGAAATGGAATTAAAGACCAGAGAGTCAAATCACTAGAACATAAAACATTTAGTCATAGCTCTTGGTTCATCCTATTGGGAAGGTTTTACCAGTGGTAATGGTAATTATACTGCATGTTTCGCATGTTGGTTTTTCCCATGCCTACTAGCCGCAGTTGACTACATTTGGGTGCGTTTCAATGAGACACGCTATTCCGTATGCAGAAGCATCAAGTCAGTGATGTGATGTGAGCTCTCGCTGCTTTTGATTTCTGCCTCAGTTTTGATGCTTCTAGTCTGATGTAGCAGGCTAAAAACAACTCTAATGGAAGGAAAACACTTGCAGCGTAGTTGTAGTGCAATGTTCTTACCATAGTGCTGGACACACAGGCCCTGAGGTTGAGGATCATGGCTGGCTGTGTGCTAAACAGAGTATCCTTCACCAGCTCCCGAATCATGTCCGGGTCTATCTCTGCATCACTCTCCTGAGCACAAAACACCACTAAAGTAAGCTACCTGCCACCAAGAAGTACACCAAACAGACTAAAATATATTAGATAATAAACAGATTAGGTGTATGGTGACCTGGACTGAAAAAAAAAGTGGTATCTAGAACCTAAAAGGGTTCTTTGGCTGTCCCCATAGGATAACCTTTTGAATAACCCTTTTTGGTTCCCGGTAGAACCCTTTTGCTTTTGGGTTCCATGTAGAACCTTTTCCATAGAGGGTTCCAATCAAATCAAAGTTTATTGGTCATGTATACTGATTTGCAGATGTTATCGCAGGTGCAGCGAAAGGCTTGTGTTTCTAGCTCCAACAGTGCAGTAGTAATACCTTGCAATACAAAACAATATGCACAAGATTTAAAAAATAATAAAAGAATGTACCTTTCTAATAGTATAGTATCGACAGATTGTGAGCTAAAGATGAAAACCTTTCCTACGAGTATTATTATATTATTTATTGGGCGGCAGGTTTGAGCGTTGGACTAGTAACCAAAAGGTTGCAAGATCGAATCCCCGAGCTGACAAGGTACAAATCTGTCGTTCTGCCCCTGAACAAGGCAGTTAACCCACTGTTCCTAGGCCGTCATTGAAAATAAGAATTTGTTCTTAACTGACTTGCCTAGTTAAATAAAGGTAAAATAAATAAAGAATAAAAATAGGACCATCGTAATTTGCTAGTGTCATAGGAGGCCAAACCGATGAGACCATCAGATTCTCCATAAGGGGGAAATTTTCAACCAACGGCCTCCAACACATTCCCAACATGCTCCGAATTGAATTCACATATAAGCGACGGTACTTCATTCTTTAGACTTGGCAAGATATAAATGGACCTTTAGTGTGACTGTTTCTCACCTCTCTCTGGATCCTGCGTGGGGCCACGGTGAGGGAGATCGGCTGCTGGGAGAAAGTCCAGGACACCAGCAGACCCTCTTCTTCTACTTCCTCCAGACGCACCACCAACTGATTGGGGGGGAGAGGGGGACAGGCATGTTACAGGCAGTCAGTCGCAAGCTGGTTTAAAGGGATAGTTCACCCAAATTACAAAAGGACAAATTGCTTTCTTTACACTGAAAGCAGTCTATGGATAAGGTATGACAGCAATCCATGCTTTGGTTGTGTTTACTTGGCCACTGTTTCAAATGCTAACATTTTAGCATTTGTGGCACAACTCCAATGCAAGTCAATGGTATCTATATTAGCATTTTGTCACTTCATGTCCAAGCCATCTTAAAGTAACTTCATTAAGTTACACAATACATATTTGGATACTTTAGGATGATTTGGACATGAAGCGCAAAAGGTGCAAATTGACCTGTACTGGATTATTGCCACAAATGCTAAAAAGTTAGCATTTTAAACAGTGGCCAGGTAAACAAAACCAAAGCATGGATTGCTTTCATACCTTGTCCATTGACTGCTTACAGTGTAAGGAAACCAATGTAATTTTGTAATTTGAGTGAACTATCCCTACTTAGTATAGCTCAACTCAATGGAATAGTCATGAAGCGTGGGAGAGTTCATTTTAATGAAAGTGATTTTACATATGCATACGTAAGCCTATGAGGTTTCATCCAACGCAGGTACACCATTCCATTTGAGGACAATTCAATGAAGTGAAAGCTCAACAGGGTTAACTTTTTTTGAGAGGCACACACATGCAAACATACAAATGCAAAACCATGGTGATGTGTCATACCTGGGCCAGCATTGGCTTTATGGTGATCTGGTAGGTATCCATGGAAACAGCTGCAGGTGACTGCTGGGTGACAGTCACAGGGAACGTTACAGTGTCAACCGCACACTTACACTGTAAGACCTGGAGCAGGGAGAGGGAAGAGACCACCATTATAATCCATAATGTACTAGAAGAAATGGATCTATGAGAAGTCTTGTCATGATAAAAAACAACACATCATGGGTTCTATATCATGTTAACCTCTAGAAAAGGCATGCATGTTTAGTTGATACTCACCATAGTGGTAGGTGATTGGTCTGTGCAGGTCACACTGTCTACAATAGCAGAGGCAGGGAGCTGGAGACTGTTGTCAAAGGTGATCTGGATGGAGCTCTGAGCAAGAGAGAGCAAAAAGCAAAAACATCAGACATTGTACATCAGTCTAATCTAGAGGGCTTAAACACACAAGGAGGAAGTATTTAAGCAGATTTTTGTAGCAATGATACAGATTATAATAGAGTTGGCCTTGCATGGCCTTGCCTGCTCAGGCTTAAACTCCAACAGCTGCTAAGAGACCTCACTATGACTTGACTTCATTGAAATGCAAATACATCAGATTCTGAGCTTTTCCTGCAGTGAAAAGTACCTCTAGTAACACTCCTCTTGAAACAAATTGCATATGCTTCCCATCAATTAAACAACTCCCAGCACTTCGTACCACCCGATACAGAGAGATACAATGCCTATGCAAAGCATGTGGCTGACACAAATCCATTGCTTGTATGTGAAAAATGCAAATGCTTCCTTGCAATACCAACAGAATATATTTATTGTAAGGATAGGGACCCATTCTCTGTCATAGTACATTAGTTCAAGACCCATGACTTCATGTCCCCATTGAATCCATTCTGTGGCATAATACTACACAGGTTCTCCCATACGTCTGTCTGTCTGCTACCACCATCTGTTCCATGTGAGAATGACAGAGCAAAGACTGCAGTCACTTCAGTAAAAAGGAAAATACAGTTAGATTCTCTGTGCTGTTGGCAAGTGCATAGGAATTGGCAAGGAGATGAAAAATATACTCTGAATGCTCCAGTAGCCCGGCTGCCATGGCACGCTCATTGAAAAGGCTTATTTTAATGAACTGCCATGATACATTCACATGTTCATTTCCCTGTTGTGTTGTGGGCAGGGCCATCATCACAGACCAGGTGCACCTGGTTGACAGCAGCAATCGCATCCTAGTCTCTGGTCTCCATGATGAAAACCAAATCCCACAGTCGGAGAGTTGTCAGTTCGTGTTGATCAAATTCTGCTAGATATTTTGCCAATTTGTAATACATAACCCAGTCAACTAGATTCAGAGCAGAGGTCTGATATTTCAATTTTTTATTTATTTAACCTTTATTTAATTAGGCAAGTCAGTTAAGAACAAATTCTTATTTCAAATGATGGCCTACCAGGGAACAATGGGTTAACAGCCTTGTTTAGGGGCAGAATGACAGACGTTTACCTTGTCAGCTCAGGGATTCGATCCAGCAACCTTTCGGTCACTGGCCCACCACTATGCTACCTGCCGCCCCCCCAATATGACTTGAGATTGGAGACCCCTTTGTGAATCTCTGTGTACCGGTGACAGAGGATTAGAAGTTAAGTTTCAATGGGTAGCTTTAACTGGCTTAGGAGGAGAGAGCTGGGAGGGGGAAACAAATCCCCTATTGTCAGAGCATGTGTTGCTCATCGTCTTACTGAAATCGCCATCAAATGGAACTGCAGGGAAGCAAGAGGTGGCTGGTGTGACGCGGCCAGGTTGTGTGTGTGTCTGTCTGTGTGTCTCTAAGTACACATGTGCTTGTGTGCATGTTTGTGCATGTGTGGTGAGAGAGGTTCGGAAGGAGATATTGTGCCAACATAAATGGCTGGAGACAAAAATAGATGCAGCATGAGGTGCATGGAAGGGAAAAACAAGGTACTGTCAGCTCAATCATTCTAACCTACTGTGTACCTCAGTTTTTGCCTGGCCACATTTCTCCTGCCAAATGCCCAGCCACTCCCCCCAAATGTTTCTTCTCCGATATGAGTCTGGATGTGACCCCTTCTAAAATGTGAACACATTCTAGACTGTCTGACTGGTCACAGAAACCGATGGGTTGGGCCAGAGCAGGCCTACTTGATGACTTTATCAACATGCGTGGAAGTTAAGCAAACAACAATGGCGGCGGCTACTGGAGAAAAAATGTGTTGCTATCAAAGCAATTTTACAAAGACTGGAGGAGATACATGCTCTGAAAGAAGAACAGTTTTCAGTGTTGAAGACCTTCCTTCGAGAAGAAGACGTTGTCAGGATTCATCCCACAGGGTTTGGGAAGAGTTAAATTTTCCAGCAGACCCTGCTGGTACTCAAAGAAATGGATTGTCAAAGGCCCATAATCATTGTCATATTCCCATTGATCGCACTGATGGAGGACCAGGTAAATGAAGCTGAAAAAATAAAATAATAATTGGGGTCAAGGCGATGACACTGACTAGGGCTGGGAATGGCCAGGGACATAGAAACTAAAGGTCACGAGAAACTTTGTCAAAAAGAATGTCACTGATTGGCCTACAGGTGGCGCAGTAACAAGCAGTCTCACTTAAACCCTCATATCCGCCACCTCGTTTGACCTACAAAATTTAAACTTTGTATGTAGTCGTCTTTCCTCATGCTGAACAAATTTGCATGAGGACCCATAAGGTCCATCAGGATAGATTTTCCTTTCTGAAAACCTTTGAAAAACGTCCAAAAGTTTGGGGTCACTTAAAAATGTCCTTGTTTTTGAAATATATATATTTTTAACTTCTTGATTCTACTTGAGACGCATATGTCTCAAGTAGGCACCTGGAAATGCAAATGCGCTACGCTAAATGCTAAATGTACTCGTTAAAACTCAAACCTTGATCAAAATTCACAAGCAGGGTATTGAATTAAAGCTACACTCGTTGTGAACCTAGCCAACAAGTCAGATTTTTAAAATGCTTTTCGGCGAAAGCATGAGAAGCTATTATCTGATAGCATGCAACACCTCAAAATGCCTGAATGCGACGTAAACAAAGACTTTGCTTATCCGGCGCAACACAAAACGCAGAAATAAAATATAAAACATTCATTACCTTTGACGAGCTTCTTTCTTGGCACTCCTATATGCCCCATAAACATCACTATTGGGTCTTTTTTTCGTTTAAATCGGTCCATATATACCCAAAATAGCTTTCTATGGAAGCTGTGTCATTCAGAAAAAAACATCGTTTTTAAACGCTGCGTCATTTTTTTAAATTAAAAAAGTAGACGATAAACTTTCACAAAACACTTCGAAATCCTTTTGTAATCCAACTTTAGGTATTAGTAAACGTTTATAATCTATCAAAATGATTACAGGGCGATGTATATTCAATAGCTCCTCGTCTGCAAATCAATGGCTGCCATTGTCCACATTCACAGCATCCTGGTGGAGACTGGAAGAAACGGAATCCAGATAGTTGGATTTTCCAACAAAAAATTCAATTGAAAATGACGACAATGGCGACACCGTGTGGAATTTGTATGAATTGCATGCAGGTCGATATTAAATTTTGTCCTCTTTTAACAACCCATGAAAGTGACTTATGGAAATTATTTTTAGCTTTCAGAGAGCAGTTTTTCTTGCGTTTTTCAATGAAACACACGATCTGTTATAGTCACAGCCGTGATTTAACCAGTTTTAGAAACTTCAGAGTGTTTTCTATCCACACATACTAATCATATGCATATACTATATTCCTGGCATGAGTAGCAGGACGCTGAAAAGTTGCGCGATTTTTAACAGAATGTTCGAAAAAGGAGGGGGTAGAAGTTTAATGTCCATTAAAATAACATCACATTGGTCAGAAATACAGTGTAGACATTTAACATTGTAAATGACTATTGTAGCTGGAAACGGATGATTTGTTATGGAATATCTACATAGGCGTACAGAGGCCCATTATCAGCAACCATCACTCCTGTGTTCCAATTACACATTGTGTTAGCCAATCCAAGTTCATCATTTAAAAGGCTAATTGATCATTAGAAAACCCTTTTGCAATTATGTTAGCACAGCTGAAAACTGTTGTTCTGATTAAAGAAGCAAAAAACTGTCCTTCTTTAGACTAGTTGAGTATCTGGAGCATCAGCATTTGTGGTTTTGATTACAGGCTCAAAATGGCCAGAAACAAAGTACTTTCTTCTGAAACTCTATTCTCGTTCTGAGAAATGAAGGCTATTCCATGCGAGAAATTGCCAAGAAACTGAAGATCTCGTACAACGCTGTGTATTTAAGGGCCTCCCTTCACAGAACAGTGCAAACTGGCTCTAACCAGAATAGAAAAGGGAGTGGGAGGCCCTGGTACAAAACTGAGCAAGAGGACAAGTATATTAGAGTGTCTAGTTTGAGAAACAGACGCCACACAAGTCCTCAACTGGCAGCTTCATTAAACAGTACCCGCAAAACATCAGTCTCAATGTCAACAGTGAAGAGGCGACTCCGGGATGCTGGCCTTTTAGACAGAGTTGCAAAGAAAAAGCCATATCCCAGACTGGCCAATAAACATAAAATATTAAGATGGGCAAAAGAACACTGGACAGAGGAACTCTGCCTAGAATGCCAGCATCCCGGAGTCACCTCTTCACTGTTGATGTTGAGACTGGTGTTTTGTGGGTACTACTTAATGAAGCTGAAAGACATATGGGAGTCCCTAAAGAGTTTGAGAAAATAACGTTGATGTATTCAAAGATGGCCACCAGTAGATGGGTGGAATGTTATTCATATTTTTTATTATTATTAATCATTATTTCAAAAAGCCCTATAATTAATAAATATTACTTTTAAAAACCTGCCGAAAATCTGGTGTTTCTAAGTTAAAGGGTTTTGTTATATTTCAGTCTTCTGTGATGTATATTAAGTGTAATATTTGGATGTAATTTATTTCTATATCTAACACGGTACATGGTCTTCCTTTTTTAAGCCCATAACCATGTGTGAGGTGTCAACTTTTGTTTCAACGTAGTTTTGTTTAAGACTTCCAAGAAACACTCTGTGTGACCCTGATTTGCCAACTGCTGTAAAAGGTATACTTAGTTTGAGAAAAGCTAAGCAATTGGTCAAAAGATGCCGGAGTAAAAAAAAAGTATTCTGATTTTACGTGTCCATTTAAGCTACTGTAAATCCACTCCACAGTGGCCTATCAAGTTTGTCATCGCTATCATGGACGTATTGATATTTCAAAAAACAAGGAAACTATTAACAACTCATTCTTTGCATGTCTAACACTAATGCTCAAAGATCATCTGCAATCATCTTATTCTCATGAAACATGTCAGATTCACTCCAGATTTTGTATTTAGACTCATTAAAACAGTTTAATGGTCTTCAATAGATGCTGCATTCAAATATGGTCGCAGAAAATACTTTAAAATCTTCTCATGAACCAAAAGTCACATTGTCTCCAGATGTGGTATTCAAAAAGTATTCAAAAAGTGATGAGCGGTGCCTGGTTTCTCCGGACGTGACGCTTGTCATTCAGGCCAAAGAGTTCAATCTCGGTTTCATTAGACCAGATAATCATTTTTCTCATGGTCTGATAGTCCATCAGGTGCCTTTTGTTTATTCATTCAATATTTTATACTTTCACATTTATTTGATAAGAAAAAATATATATAAAATGCAACATGCAATAATTTCAAAGATTTTACTGAATTACAGTTCATAATAAGGAAAACAGTCCATTTAAATAAATTCATTAGGCCCTAATCTCTGGATTTCACATGACTGGGAATAAAGATATGTGACTCGTTTTAGGAAACTAGGCGTATGTTGCAGGTGAGCCATTTGAACGTAAACTTTTTTTATTATCAAAATGCGTTTTTGGCAGAAATGCCTTCTGGAGCACACTTTCAACAGACTTGCATGCCATCTATAAATATGAATACAATTGTTAAATTACGAGCCTAGTTGGTTTAGCCACAGAAAAAAGACAGCAACCTTCCCTGCTAGCCATGATTGTCTGAGATAATGAGTGGGCTGGACATGCCGAGAGATGAGTTCGGATTGGTCTGCCATATAGAACGCGTCTGTCTATTTGAGCTGGTCAGTATGTGTAGGTAATCCTGTCTAATGCAGCTTTTTTTAAATCATCACTTAGTAGAACTGCATACGTGTTGCTCTCCAACACTTATGCAGAGGACCTTATGCAGGTCCTCTCTTTCTGGAAGACCAAGTTTTGAAATCAGTAAAATTAGAGTATGATAGCTAAGGAGATGGAGAAAACCCCTGTCTCCGGATTACATCTTCAATCTAAGGGCAACCATGGCATCTGTGACAGGGAGAGGAGTCCATCCATGATGTATACGTGTAAGATAGCTACATTTTTAGACATTACACATTTCTAATTTTGACAAAGTTGTTTTCATTTCAAGTTAGTGTACTGTTAGCTAGCTAGCTAACATTATATGTCTGATCTAACTATTTGTATCTCAGAGCCATTTGCTTTGCTAGTTATAGCCTAATGTCAGCTAGTTAACGTTGAACCTGGTTGGTTAGCTACCTGTAGATAAATGCAGGGTAGTATTGTCATGAGTTAGGATTATGGTTCATTGTTTACCTAGATAGGTAGCTACATGTCTTAACAAAAGATTACCATTTAAATAGAATATCACTGTGACAACTGTTGATAGACGTAGCTGGTAAATTCACTCTGGCTATCTACGCCGATCTCAGAGCACTCTTGTTTGAGTGTGCCAGAGCGCAGAATAACTGACGAATTTACAAATGCTCAACACCCGTTGCCAGCAGCACAGTTGCACTCACCAATGCTCTGGATAACATAAAAACAGCCTAAACATCTCTGCTAGGGCGAGTAAAATGGTCAGTGAATGGTTCTCTTACGCTAGCCAGTTAGCTTGAGTGCCTGACTGTTGTTGTTAGGACAGAACAGAACACTCAATCAACCCTTAAAGAGAAGGGTGGTGCTAAAGATTAAGAGGGTGTGAACAATGCTGAATGGGTGTAGACAAAGAAGAGCTCTCCAATAGGTACCAAAACACTCAAAGGCCATTTTCTCAAAAGTGAAGTTACAAGTTTATCAACTTTCAAAGCAGGATTACTTTCCCGTTGTTCCTCAACTGCAGTGTATGGCATACCATTTTGTAGCTCTGTGTGTCTGCTTTTATTCAATGTAAGAAAAAAAAAACATTTCACATATGCATCTGTTGGTCACAGATACCTTAATAAAAGGTAGGGGCGTGGATCAGAAAACCCGTCGGTATCTGGGGTGACCACCATTTTCCTCATGCAACGCGACACATCTCCTTCGCATAGAGTTGATCAGGATGATTGTGGCCTGTGGTATACACTGACTGAACCACCGGATTCATCAATACATACATAGATGATGTGATACCGATGGTGTCTTTCAAAACTTACTGAATTAAAAACCTTAGATTGATTGCAGCCTTGTCAGGAAACTGAAGTAGAGAGATGCTGCTTATAAACACGTCAAGGTGACCAGGGAGAACTGTATGGTTAAACAGTACAAATACGACCTACGCAGATTGCTCAAGATTGCAAGACACAGGTATAGACACAGAAGACACCGGACACGAGGCGTGTGTGGCTTCTAAAGATCACGGATTACAAAAAGAAAGCCAGTCACGTCGCATCCTACCGGACGAGCTAAACACCTTTTGTTTTCACGCTTCGAGCGTAAAACCTCTGAGCTGCAGAGGAGAGCCCCATAGGATAACAAGGGCTACGTGCTTATGGTCTCCGCAGAGGACATACAGTGGGGAGAACAAGTATTTGATAACCTGCAAAATCGGCAGTGTTTCTTACTTACAAAGCATGTAGAGGTCTGTAATTTTTATTATAGGTACACTTCAACTGTGAGAGACGGAATCTAAAACAAAAATTCAGAAAATCACATTGTATGATTTTTAAGTAATTAATTAGCATTTTATTGCATGACATAAGTATTTGATACATCAGAAAAGCAGAACTTTATATTTGGTATAGAAACCTTTCTATTGGGTTCAGGTCTGGAGACTGGCTAGGCCACTCCAGGACCTTGAGATGCTTCTTACGGAGCCACTCCTTAGTTGTGATTTTCTGGATTTTTGTTTCAGATTCTGTCTCTCACAGTTGAAGTGTACCTATGATAAAAATTACAGACCTCTACATGCTTTGTAAGTAGGAAAACCTGCAGAATCGGCAGTGTATCAAATACTTGTTCTCCCCACTGTATGTAAGTCATTCAAGCGTGTTGACCCTCGCAAGGCTGCCGGCCCAGACGGCATCCGTAGCCGCACCCCTCATAGCATTTGCAGACCGGCTGGCTGTTTTGTTTTTGAACATTTTCAATCTCAGGCCGTTATCCTCACCTACTTCATGATGTCCACTATCATCTCCGTGCCCAAGAAAGGTAAAGTTACTGAACTGAATTGACTACCGACCGGTAGCACTCCCTTCATCATGTAGTGCTTTGAGAGATTAGTAAAAGACCACATCACCTCTTCCCTCCCCAACACACTCAACCCTCTCCAATTTGCTTACCACACCAACATATCCACAACGCAATTGCCATTGCACTGCCCTCACCCACCTGGACAAAATGAATGCATATGTGAGGACGTTGTTTGATTACAGCTCAGCCTTCAATACCATAGTGCCCTCTAAGCTAACAACAAAGTCCACGGCCCTGGAACTGAACTCCTCCCTATGCCACTAAGTCCTGGACTTCCTGATGGGTCATCCATCCCCAGGTGGTGATGGTAGGCAACATTACCTCCTCAACACCGATCCTCAACACGGGGACCCCACAAGGGTGCGTCTTGGTGAAGAAGGCCCAACAGCGACTCCTCAACCTCAGGAAGCTGTAGAAATTTGGCCTGTCACCGAGAGCCGACAGTGTTCTACAGGAGCACCATCATGACAGCCTGGTAGGGCAACTCCATCACTGCTGACCGCAAGGCTCTACAGAGGGTGGTACGCTCAGCCGAACGCAACATTTGGTGCACACCGCCTGCCCTTCAGGACACTGACATCACTAGTGTTACAGGAAGGCCAAAAAGAGCATAAAGTACCCGAGCCACAGCCTGTTCTTCCCGCTTCCATCACTCAGACGCATACAGTATATGAGCATCATAAATAAATAATAAAAGGTAAAAAATAATAATAATCATCATGGCAAAAACTGTCAGACTGGCCAATAGCTTCTACCCCCAGACCATCAGGCTGCTGAATACTAGGCAGCTACCTACCCCTCCTGCTGCACCTTGTATGGACATATACCCTGCGCACATGGACATTTATCATTGTTACAGTTGTAAATATGTATATGTCATTATTTTTATTACTCGATTGGTTAGACGAGCCAATTGCTGAGGACTTTGTTTTGTACAACGCCCCTCATTTTGACATCACCACAAACGACTTCAATGACGACAGTCTCAGACAGAAATATGTAGCGATCATTGAGCAGCAGAATAACTCAGTTTGAGTCATGAGGCAACATCCGTTTGCCCTGGCATATGGAGTGCTTACTCAACCCCCCCCATAGCTACGCGGTGTGCAGTGAAGGATTTTGATTAGACAGTGACTCGACCCTCCAGTTTATATAACTTTGCATAGCTCTCGGATTTCACTTTGCCTTCAATAATAGCTATGACCATATAATTTCAATAAATCAAAAACATGGCATGACAAATATTTACCCTCACCATGAGGTTAAGCTAGTGTAGAGCAGCATCTACTGTACTTTCCCCCCACTATTATCAATCACTTTGAATCCCAACACTGTGCACAAAAAAACATTGAAAAGGTCAATACTATCATCCTCAGTCATTTGTTTAATACAATGAGACTACATTCATATATCCTGAGTCATTACAATGAAACTTTTCTTATTTAAATCATCTAAAATCCATTATTACCGCACCTGATGCTATATGGTTGAACAACCGAGTCATTAAAGATTGGCCTACTCCTCATGTGAGAGAAGTGACAGTCACAGTTACAGCTTTGTTCTTGAGAGAGTGGGAGTCTCTACAGGGGGAATTTATAGAGCGAGATCCTTCCTGAGGATGTCCAGGGTGTCACTTTGTGTTTGCGTCCCTGTCCTAAGGCCCACGGGTCTCTGGGTAACTACAGTGCCTTCAGAAAGTATTCACACCCTGTGACGGTTCTCATTTCCGTCACCATCTATTTGAGATTTTCACGAATTACAAGTTACTATTTATTTGTTTATTGAGCAACGGTGTGTGTAATGTGCAACAGAGTGCCATATGAGGGAGGTGTTGGGAGCCGGGGGAAGACAAAACAGTGGGCACACAGCAAGCTGTAACATAAACAAACAAACAAACACCACATTTTAGTGATCTCTGGTCCATTGTTAAAATGATCCCCTTATATTGTTAAGAGTCGTTATGTTGTGCTCTTTCTGTATTTGAATGTCTGTTAGCTAACTGCATTTGTTTTCAGAACCTGAGCCGTGTACTTAGCTTGATGTGCATTCCATTTGCTTCGTCTCATCCTGGGTGTTGTAAAGGAAGTGATGGCACATTCAGCCCCTTTTTATGAAAGGGTTCCCACCACTGTTGATCATGTGAATTTCTAGAAGTAATTGATAGTCATGACGTTTGATATTATTTGGCAAAGTTCTATAACTGTTAATTAATTAAGGATAATGAGGTAACATGTAAATTGGTGAATATTGAAGTTAATGGATATGTTGGCTTGTTCCACAGTCATGGTATAAAGAACCTGGCAGACACTTAAGAAATCCTGCTACGCCCTCCGATGGACCATCAAACCAGCAAAGCATCAATACAGGATTAAGATTGAATCCTACTACTCCGGCTCTATCACGGATTACAAAGGGAAACCCAGCCACAAGATGCCCAATGACACAAGCCTACCAGATGAGCTAAATGCCTTCTATGATCACTTTGAGGCAAGCAACACTGAACCATGTGTGAGAGCACCGGCTGTTCCAGATGACTGTGTGATCACACTCTCCATAGCCGAAGAAAGACATTTAAAACAGGTTAACAGTCACAAGACGGAATACCAGGATGCGTACTTAGAGAATGCGCTGACCAGATGGAAAGTGGTGTCACTGACATTTTCAACCTCGCCCTGTAGCACTCACATCTGTAGCCATGAAATACTTTGAAAGGCTGGTCATGGCTCACATCAGCACCATCATCCCAAACAACCTGTAACTACTTCAATTTGCATATCGCCCCAATAGATCCACAGATGACGCAATCTCTATTGCATTCCACACTTCCCTTTCCCACTTGGAAAAAAGGAACACCTTCGTGAGAATGCTGTTCTTTAACTACAGTTCAGCGTTCAACGCCACAGTGCCCTCAAAGCTCAACACTAAGCTAAGGTCCCTGGGACTGAACACCTCCCTCTGAAACTGAATCCTGGACTTCCTGATGGCCCGCCCCCAGGTGGTGAGGGAAGGCAACAACACATCCACCACGCTGACCCTCAACACGGGGGCCCCTCAGGGGTGCTTGCTTAGTCCCCTCTTGTACTCCATGTTCACAACACGACGCCAACACCAACATTAACTTTGTCAACAACACAACGCAGGTAGGCCTGATCACCGACACCAATGAGACAGCCTATAGGGAGGAGGTCCTGGCAGTGTGGTGCTAGGACAACAAAAACTCTCCCTCAACGTCAGTAAGACAAAGGAGCTGATCACCGAGCACACCTCCATTCACATTGATGGGGCTGTATTAGAGTGGGTTGAGCGCTTCAAGTTCCTCAGTGTCCACATCACCAAGGATCTATCATGGTCCAAACACACCAACACAGTCATGAAGAGGGCACGACAATGCCTCACCCCCCTCAGGAGGTTGAAAAGATTTGGCATGGGTCCTCAGATTCTCATAAAGCTCTGCAGATGCACCCCCGAGAGCATCTTTACTGGCTACATCACCGCTTGGTATGGCAACTGCTTGGCATCTGACCGCAAGGCACTACAGAGCGTAGTGAGTACGGCCCAGTACATCACTGGGGCTGGGCTCCCTGCCATCCATTACCTCTATACCAGGCGGTGTCAGAGGAAGACTCCAGCCACGCAAGCCACAGACTGTTTTCTCTGCTACTGCACGGCAAGCGGTACCAAGTCTGGAACCAACAGGACCCTGAATAGCTTCTACACCTAAGCCATAAGACTTCTAAACAAGACTGCTAAATAGCTATTCAAATGGATACCTACATTTACCCATTTTTTTAAACTAACTCTGTTGCACTGACTCTATGTACACACACTGGACTCTACCCACACACACTTAAATGACAGCCAAACACACATAACATGAACACACATGTATACTGACGCCACACACACACACACACATTTTCACACACGCTGCTGCTAGTCACTTTACCCATACCTACAGTGGGGCAAAAAAGTATTTAGTCAGCCACCAATTGTGCAAGCTCTCCCACTTAAAAAGATGAGAGAGGCCTGTAAAAAAATTCAGAAAATCACATTGTAGGATTTTTAATTAATTTATTTGCAAATTATGGTGGAAAATAAGTATTTGGGCAATAACAAAAGTTTCTCAATACTTTGTTATATACCCTTTGTTGGCAATGACAGAGGTCAAACGTTTTCTGTAAGTCTTCACAAGGTTTTCACACACTGTTGCTGGTATTTTGGCCCATTCCTCCATGCAGATCTCCTCTAGAGCAGTGATGTTTTGGGGCTGTTGCTGGGCAACACGGATTTTCAACTCCCTCCGAAGATTTTCTATGGGGTTGAGATCTGGAGACTGGCTAGGCCACTCCAGGACCTTGAAATGCTTCTTACGAAGCCACTCCTTCGTTGCCCGGGCGGTGTGTTTGGGATCATTGTCATGCTGAAAGACCCAGCCACGTTTCATATTCAATGCCCTTGCTGATGGAAGGAGGTTTTCACTCAAAATCTCACGATACATGGCCCCATTCATTCTTTCCTTTACACGGATCAGTCGTCCTGGTCCCTTTGCAGAAAAACAGCCCCAAAGCATGATGTTTCCACCCCCATGTTTCACAGTAGGTATGGTGTTCTTTGGATGCAACTCAGCATTCTTTGTCCTCCAAACACGACGAGTTAAGTTTTTACCAAAAAGTTATATTTTGGTTTCATCTGACCATATGACATTCTCCCAATCTTATGACATTCTAGCAAACTTCAGACGGGCCTGGACATGTACTGGCTTAAGCGGAGGGACACGTCTAGCACTGCAGGATTTGAGTCCCTGGCGGCGTAGTGTGTTACTGATGGTAGGTTTTGTTACTTTGGTCTCAGCTCTCTGCAGGTCATTCACTAGGTCCCCCCGTGTGGTTCTGGGATTTTTGCTCACCGCTCTTGTGATCATTTTGACCCCACGGGGTGAGATCTTGCGTGGAGCCCCAGATCGAGGGAGATTATCAGTGGTCTTGTATGTCTTCCATTTCCTAATAAATTGCTCCCACCGTTGATTTCTTCAAACCAAGCTGCTTACCTATTGCAGATTCACTCTTTCCAGCCTGGTGCAGGTCTTCAATTTTGTTTCTGGTGGCCTTTGACAGCTCGTTGGTCTTGGCCATAGTGGAGTTTGGAATGTGACTGTTTGAGGTTGTGGACAGGTGTCTTTTATACTGATAACAAGTTCAATCAGGTGCCATTAATACAGGTAACAAGTGGAGGACAGAGGAGCCTCTTGAAGAAGAAGTTACAGGTCTGTGAGAGCCAGAAATCTTGCTTGTTTGTAGGTGACCAAATACTTATTTTCCACCATAATTTGCAAATAAATTCATTAAAAATCCTACAATGTGATTTTCTGGATTTTTTTGCCTCATTTTGTCTGTCATAGTTGAAGTGTACCTATGATGAAAATTACAGGCCTCTCTCATCTTTTTAAGTGGGATAACTTGCACAATTGGTGGCTGACTAAATACTTTTTTGCCCCACTGTATGTCAAGGGGTATGAATACTTTGTGAAAGCACTAAATTATTCTACTATGGGGTTGTTAGATTTTTCTATTCATTACTCGTTTTGTTTGCAGAGTAAATTTAAATATGGACTGTTCTAGCATCTTTAAAAAATGCACCTAGGCAGACATATTTCTTCATGCTCTATATTTTTTTGTGATGGCATAATGATTTTTGCTGAGGTGCAGCGCCAAAGCTAAATGACTGCAATGGAAACACAATCTGGCATACAACAACATATTTCCCGCTCCCGCTGGAGTGGAATTGCCCACATGGCATACTGCAGTCGGCAAATCACATGTTTCAATGGATACGCTACTACCCATGACTCATACTGCGTGTTTTACATGTTAAATTAAGTTATATTTTTGTGCAGCATTAAATCCGAGAGGATTCCCAGATCTCCCACACAAAACCATCTACTGGTGTTGGAAAATGAAGATAAATGTTTTTGAAGGAAGCTTTTTGAAGGACGCCATTTGTTGTCCAACAAAGCCCCGGTCACAGAAAGAGAGAGAGAACCTTGGTCTTGAGATAATCATCAGGCTATTTATAATTGCAGATCCCCCCCCAGCCACCCATCAGCAGACAGTCTTCTTTCCTTTCCTCCAGATGCACAGTGATGCACACAGTGAGGCTGTAACCTGCTCTTCCCAAACTGACCCACCACCTGTAGTGTAGAGACCACTCAGACAATGGGATGACATTACTGATGATGCAGATGCCAACCAAGCCTTCTCCTACAGCAGTGTCACACCAGCTTGCTCCGAGTACCTTCTTGGCCCTGCTCAGCATAAAGCCTTGCTATATAAAACTCAAGTCTTTCTTCAAATAGGGTTACTATTTTATACTCGTTCTTACTATTCAAATGACGTCACCATTTTGTTTGTCAACATGTCACTAAATGTTTCGGAACCCGGCAATAACACTTCTTCTACTCATAGGCCTTAATCTCTGGCTGAGTAACATCACACAGACAATGCCACAGCTCCTCAATCTCTCATCAAAGGACTTCCAAAATTCTCTCCCAAGGTGGAAGCAGTGAAGCTGTTGCATCACACACTAGTAAACAACTACATCAGAAGAGAGGACCCTCATGTGCATTTTCTACATACGCAGTATCAAAGAGGTCAGTGTGTGTTTGTGTGTGTGTGTGTGCTTAATTGCTTTAGCATTCTCATGTATAAGTGAAGCTGGAGCCACTATGTTAGTGTTTGTAAGCATCTGCTCTCTCTCTCTGTGTGCATTAGTCTGGAGCATTACGCTGTGGAATGAGTTCGCCGGTCAGAGCTGTGTCTGTCTGATGTGCGTTGTGTTTTAAATTAAAATCTATATGACCCGCCATCATATGGGCTACCCACCATGTGGATAGGAGCATGTGTTGGTACATTAGCCAGAGGCGTGTACTTATGTTTTTGTACAGTACTAGTCAATAGAGGTGATTATAATTGTAATTACACAGCACCATGTGTAATTGTGTGTGTGTGCGTCCTCCCAGAGGACGTCCTTCTGTTGACATCCGAGTCACACGTAACCAGCTGTGCTGAGGCCTTATGCCAAATCCCTGGATTACAGAGCACGAGAGAGACGGGAAAGCTTCTTAGTTTACCCTGTTGATCATCATCATTTAACTGGACACACACACACACTTCTGCATTCCTCCTCTCCAGTCTTTCTCCCATTCACATAGGCATATGCACTCCTGTGATCCGTCTCCATCAGCAGCACACCAGTGGTAATCGGACTAAAATGGCACTGTGGAATTGTGTTTGCAGAACCAATTAACACGAATGACAATATCCTGATCCAGCATCTTCAGGAGAGTGGGGGTACACCCGTGTCCGTCACACCAAATTTTGTGTGGGTATCGACGCCAAAGTCTGTGTGTGGAAATGGAACACATCCATCACATAGTATCAGACACTTGGATGCCCAGACCCGCACGGCGCAGACATACACACACTCGTGTGTCCCTGGCTTCCTCACCTACAGTGCATTTAGAAAGTATTCAGACCCCTTGATTTTTTTCCCACGTTGTTCCATTACAGCCTTATTCTAAAATTATTTAAAATTCATTGTTTTCCTCATCGATCTACACACAATACCCCATAATGACACAGTGAAAACAGGTAAAAAACAGAAATACCTTATTTACATAAGTATTCAGACCCTTCGCTATGAGACGTAAAATTGAGCTCAGGTGCATCCTGTTTCCATTGATCATCATTGAGATGTTTCTACAACTTGATTGGAGTCCACCTGTAAATCCACCTGGTAAATTCAATTGATTGTACATGATTTGGAAAGGCACACCTGTTTATATAAGATCCCACAGTTGACAGTGTACTGCATGTCAGCGCAAAAACCAAGCAGTGATGTCGAAGGAATTGTCCAAGGAGCTCAGAGACAGGATTGTGTCGAGGCACAGATCTGGGGAAGGGTACCAAAACATGTCTGCAGCATTGAAGGTCCCCAAGAACACAGTGGCCCCCATCATTCTTAAATGGAAGAAGTTTGGAACCCCCAAGACTCTTCCTAGAGCTGGCCGCCCGGCCATACTGTACAATCGGAAGAGAAGGCCCTTGGTCAGGGAGTTGACCAAGAACCCGATGGTCACTCTGACAGAGCTCCAGAGTTCCTCTGTGGAGATGGGATAACTTTCCAGAAGGACAACCATCTCAACCATCAACCATCTCAAATAAATCAGGCCTTTATGGTAGTGGCCAGAAGGAAGCCACTTCTCAGTAAAAAAAACTTGACTTCAGAAATAGGTTCAGACTGAACATTACTCACTCAGTTTTGAGTAAGATAGTATTTCCAGGTTCTGCTGTGTTTCTTATGCAGGTTTTGTTTGTTAGAAGTTTTTTTCTTGATAATCCTTGGTAGTAAGGATTCCCCACAGATCTGGGGAAGGGTACCAAAACATTAATGCAGCATTTTTTAATTTTATTTTAACCTTTATTTAACTAGTCAAGTCAGTTAAGAACAAATTCTTATTTACAATGACGGCCTAGGAACAGTAGGTTAACTGCCTT
Source organism: Oncorhynchus clarkii lewisi (assembly GCF_045791955.1). Taxonomy (NCBI): domain Eukaryota; kingdom Metazoa; phylum Chordata; class Actinopteri; order Salmoniformes; family Salmonidae; genus Oncorhynchus; species Oncorhynchus clarkii. The sequence goes on from NC_092156.1 coordinate 51,827,868, forward strand.
GTTCGAACGACCGATTTTTACCTTGTCAGCTCAGGGATTCGATCTAGCAACTTTTCAGTTACTGGCCCAATGCTCTAACCACTAGGCTACCTGCCGCCCACTTGGAATTTGCCAAAAGTCACCTAAAGGACTCTGACCATGAGAAATAAGATTCTCTGGTCTGATGAAACCAAGATTGAACTCTTTGACCTGAATGCCAAGCGTCAAACCTGGTACCATCCCTACAGTGAAGCATGGCGGTGCAGCATCATGCTGTGGGATGTTTTTCAGAGGCAGGGACTGGGAGACTAGTCAGGATCGAAGGAAAGATGAACGGAGCAAAGTACTGAGAGATCCTTTTATTTATTTTAATTTTTACCCCTTTGTCTCCACAATTTAGTGATATTCAATTGGTAGTTACAGTATTGTCCCATCATTGCAACACCCGTACAAACTCGGGAGAGGCGAAGGTCGAGAGTCATGTGTCCTCCGAAACACAACCCTGACAAGACGCACTGCTTCTTGACACACTCTCGTTCAACCCGGAAGCCAGCCGCACCAATGTGTTGGAAGAAACACTGTACAACTGGCAACCGAAGTCAGTGTGCATCCGCTCCGGCCCACCACAAGGAGTCGTTAGAGGGCGATGGGACAAGGACATCCCGGCCAGCCAAACCCTCCCCTAACCCGGATGACGCTGGGAAAATTGTGCGCTGCCTCATGGGTCTCCCGGTCGCGGCTGGCTGCGACACAGCCTGGGATCAAACCCGGGTCTGTAGTGACAGCTCAAGCATTGGGATGCAGTGCCTTAGACCGTTGCGCCACTCGGGAGGCCTACAGAGAGATCCTTGATGAAAACCTGCTCCAGAGAGCTCAGGACCTCAGACTGAGGTGAAGGTTAACCTTCCAACGGGACAATGACCCTAAGCACACAGCCAAGACAACGCAGGAGTGGCTTCGGGACAAGTCTCTGAATGTCCTTGAGTGGCCCAGCCAGAGCCCAAACATCTCTGGAGAAACGTGAAAATAGCTGTGCAGCGACGCTCTCCATTCAACCTGACAGAGCTTGAGAGGATCTGTGGCGAAGAATGGGAGAAACTCCCCAAATACAGGTGTGCCAAGCTTTTACCATCATACCCAAGAAGACGAGGCTGTAATCGCTGCCAAAGGTGCTTCAACAAAGTACTGAGTAAAGGGTCTGAATACTTATAGAAATGTTATATTTCAGTGTTTTATTTTTAATACATTTGCAAAAAATTCGAAAAAAATGTTTTTGCTTTGTCATTATGAGGTATTGTGTGTGGATTAATGAGAAATAAACAACAATTTAATCCATTTTAGAATAAGAATGTAATGTAAAAAATGTGGAAAAAGTCCAGATGTATGAATACTTTCCGAATGCAAGCTCTTAGCCTCAAAGTGGCTGCGTGTTTGGGCCATGGTTTCAGCATGACAGCCTAGTTCCAAGCAAAGACGGACTTGGGTGTACACTCAGGATAAGGCTATGGTAGCCTCAGTTGATTCCATGCTCCCTGCACGACACGTGGGAATGAGACCTGGGAGTTTGGTAATGCAAGACTAATAAGGCCATGGGACTCTACCGTGTGATGTCAGGTGGTGACATACTGTATGCCTAGAGTGTAAGGATTTAAGTGTATCAGAAGGCAAAGACAGACATGACATACTCATAAATAAGTAAGATACAACTTTTCTAATTTCTATTACAAAATATAGCCTTTAGTGGATTATCACATATCTGATGATGCTGTGTAGGATATGGTAATGGTAATCTTGGTGGTAATTTTAAACTTGAATAGCCATGTCTTCATAGCACAACAAGTATTCTATAACAACATCAGTGGATGGTGCCAGAGCAGCACTTTAGGATAATGTAATAAAATTACTCAGGTTTCTCCATCCCGACGTAACGACCATGTCATGACACTGATGCCTCTATTCCTCCTGCATATTTTGCCCGATGCAGAAACATAATCGTGACAGTGCACAGGTCAGTGTGAACGTGAGTCACAGTCGCAGACACCATGGTTTGGGACTGTTGCCAAGGTATCTGTTACTGAGTGTCCAGGGCAACATGCCTGGCAGGTGCCTGTGTGTGAGGAGCGGAGAGCTTGATGACGGTGACATGGCTCGCCCCTTGGTTAAGGCTGTTACGGTGACCATTTTACCGCCACGAGTCATGAAGGCAGTCAAATTCCATGTGAGCGTTTAGTCATGGTAATTAGGCTTCTCCAAGCTCTGATGCTGCTGATGGTCATTAGTAGCCTACCAAACCTGCTAACTGCCTGGTACTCCGTGTAATCGGTGCTGTACCGCTGTAACTCTGCGTGATTGATTTAGACTATAGACATGTACTACGGAGATCTTGAGAAAAAAAACAATACACTAATATTGCAGGTAGCCATGACAGCCTTTATAATAGAACGCTTGTGACCACACACACACTAGAGGTTGACCGATTAATCGGAATGGCCGATTTCAAGTTTTCATAACAATCGGAAATCGGTATTTTTGGGCGCAGATTTAAAAAAAAAATGTTTTTACACCTTTATTTAATCTTTATTTAGCTAGGCAAGTCAGTTAAGAACACATTCTTATTTTAGGAACGGTGGGTTAACTGCCTCGTTCAGGGGCAGAAAGAGATGTTCACCTTTTCAGCTCGGGGGATCCAATCTTGCAACCTTACAGTGAACTAGTCCAACGCAATAACGACCTGCCTCTTTCTCGTTGCACTCCACAAGGAGACTGCCTGTTACGCAAATGCAGTAAGCCAAGGTAAGTTGCCAGCTAGCATTAAACTTATCTTATAAAAATCAATCAATCATAATCACTAGTTAACTACACATGGTTGATGATATTACTAGATATTATCTAGCGTGTCCTGTGTTGCATATAATCTGACTGTGCATACAAGCATACAAGTATCTAAGTATCTGACTGAGCGTTGGTAGGCAGAAGCAGGTGCGTAAACATTCATTCAAACAGCACTTGTGTGTGTTTTGCCAGCAGTTCTTCGTTGTGAGTCAAGCATTGCGCTGTTTATGATTTCAAACCTATCAACTCCCGAGATGAGGCTGGTGTGACCGAAGTGAAATGGCTGGCTAGTTAGCGCGCGCTAATAGCTTTTCAAACATCACTCGCTCTGAGCCTTAGAGTGGTTGTTCCCCTTGCTCTGCATGGGTAACGCTGCTTCGATGTGGTGGCTGTTGTCGTTGTGTTGCTGGTTCGAGCGAGGAGAGGGACGGAGGCTACACTGTTACTGGCAATACTAAAGTGCCTATAAGAACATCCAATAGTCAAAGGTTAATGAAATACAAATGGTATAGAGGGAAATAGTCCTATAATAACTACAACCTAAAACTTCTTACCTGGGAATATTGAAGACTTATGATAAAAGGAACCACCAGCTTTCATATGTTCTCATGTTCTGAGCAAGGAACTGAAATGTTAGCTTTCTTACATAGCACATATTGCACTTTTACGTTCTTCTCCAACACTTTGTTTTTGCATTATTTAAACCAAATTGAAGATGTTTCATTATCTACTTGAGGCTAAATTGATTGTATTGATGTATTATATTAAGTTAAAATAAGTGTTCATTCAGTATTGTTGTAATTGTCATTATTACAAATACATTTTTGTATATATATATATATATATATATATATATATATATACAGTGCCTTGCGAAAGTATTCGGCCCCCTTGAACTTTGCGACCTTTTGCCACATTTCAGGCTTCAAACAAAGATATAAAACTGTATTTTTTGTGAAGAATCAACAACAAGTGGGACACAATCATGAAGTGGAACGACATTTATTGGATATTTCAAACTTTTTTAACAAATCAAAACTGAAAAATTGGGCGTGTAAAATTATTCAGCCCCTTTACTTTCAGTGCAGCAAACTCTCTCCAGAAGTTCAGTGAGGATCTCTGAATGATCCAATGTTGACCTAAATGACTAATGATGATAAATACAATCCACCTGTGTGTAATCAAGTCTCCGTATAAATGCACCTGCACTGTGATAGTCTCAGAGGTCCGTTAAAAGCGCAGAGAGCATCATGAAGAACAAGGAACACACCAGGCAGGTCCGAGATACTGTTGTGAAGAAGTTTAAAGCCGGATTTGGATACAAAAATATTTCCCAAGCTTTAAACATCCCAAGGAGCACTGTGCAAGCGATAATATTGAAATGGAAGGAGTATCAGACCACTGCAAATCTACCACGACCTGGCCGTCCCTCTAAACTTTCAGCTCATACAAGGAGAAGACTGATCAGAGATGCAGCCAAGAGGCCCATGATCACTCTGGATGAACTGCAGAGATCTACAGCTGAGGTGGGAGACTCTGTCCATAGGACAACAATCAGTCGTATATTGCACAAATCTGGCCTTTATGGAAGAGTGGCAAGAAGAAAGCCATTTCTTAAAGATATCCATAAAAAGTGTTGTTTAAAGTTTGCCACAAGCCACCTGGGAGACACACCAAACATGTGGAAGAAGGTGCTCTGGTCAGATGAAACCAAAATTTAACTTTTTGGCAACAATGCAAAACGTTATGTTTGGCGTAAAAGCAACACAGCTCATCACTCTGAACACACCATCCCCACTGTCAAACATGGTGGTGGCAGCATCATGGTTTGGGCCTGCTTTTCTTCAGCAGGGACAGGGAAGATGGTTAAAATTGATGGGAAGATGGATGGAGCCAAATACAGGACCATTCTGGAAGAAAACCTGATGGAGTCTGCAAAAGACCTGAGACTGGGACGGAGATTTGTCTTCCAACAAGACAATGATCCAAAACATAAAGCAAAATCTACAATGGAATGGTTCAAAAATAAACATCCAGGTGTTAGAATGGCCAAGTCAAAGTCCAGACCTGAATCCAATCGAGAATCTGTGGAAAGAACTGAAAACTGCTGTTCACAAATGCTCTCCATCCAACCTCACTGAGCTCGAGCTGTTTTGCAAGGAGGAATGGGAAAAAATTTCAGTCTCTCGATGTGCAAAACTGATAGAGACATACCCCAAGCGACTTACAGCTGTAATCGCAGCAAAAGGTGGCACAACAAAGTATTAACTTAAGGGGGCTGAATAATTTTGCACGCCCAATTTTTCAGTTTTTGATTTGTTAAAAAAGTTTGAAATATCCAATAAATGTCATTCCACTTCATGATTGTGTCCCACTTGTTGTTGATTCTTCACAAAAAAAATACAGTTTTATATCTTTATGTTTGAAGCCTGAAATGTGGCAAAAGGTCGCAAAGTTCAAGGGGGCTGAATACTTTCGCAAGGCACTGTGTATATATATATATACATATATATACATATATATATATATATATATATATATATATATATATATATATATACACACACACACACACACAGTGGGGCAAAAAAGTATTTAGTCAGCCACCAATTGTGCAAGTTCTCCCACTTAAAAAGATGAGACCTGTAATTTTCATCATAGGTACACTTCAACTATGACAGACAAAATGAGAAGAAAAAAAATCCAGAAAATCACATTGTAGGATTTTTTATGAATTTATTTGCAAATTATGGTGGAAAAATAAGTATTTGGTCACCTATAAACAAGCAAGATTTCTGGCTCTCACAGACCTGTAACTTCTTCTTTAAGAGGCTCCTCTGTCCTCCACTCGTTCGTTACCTGTATTAATGGCACCTGTTTGAACTTGTTATCAGTATAAAAGACACCTGTCCACAACCTCAAACAGTCACACTCCAAACTCCACTATGGCCAAGACCAAAGAACTGTCAAAGGACACCAGAAACAAAATTGTAGACCTGCATCAGGCTGGGAAGACTGAATCTGCAATAGGTAAGCAGCTTGGTTTGAAGAAATCAACTGTGGGAGCAATTATTAGGAAATGGAAGACATACAAGACCACTGATAATCTCCCTCGATCTGGGGCTCCACGCAAGATCTCACCCCGTGGGGTCAAAATGATCACAAGAGCGGTGAGCAAAAATCCCAGAACCACACGGGGGGACCTAGTGAATGACCTGCAGAGAGCTAGGACCCAAGTAACAAAACCTACCATCAGTAACACACTACGCCACCAGGGACTCAAATCCTGCAGTGCCAGACGTGTCCCCCTGCTTAAGCCAGTACATGTCCAGGCCCATCTGAAGTTTGCTAGAGAGCATTTGGATGATCAAGAAGAAGATTGGGAGAATGTCATATGGTCAGATGAAACCAAAATATAACTTTTTGGTAAAAACTCAACTTGTCGTGTTTGGAGGACAAAGAATGTTGAGTTGCATCCACAGAACACCATACCTACTGTGAAGCATGGTGGTGGAAACATCATGCTTTGGGGCTGTTTTTCTGCAAAGGGACCAGGATGACTGATCCGTGATCCGTTTTGAGCGAAAACCTCCTTCCATCAGCAAGGGCATTGAAGATGAAACGTGGCTGGGTCTTTCAGCATGACAATGATCCCAAACACACTGCCCGGGCAATGAATGAGTGGCTTCGTAAGAAGCATTTCAAGGTCCTGGAGTGGCCTAGCCAGTCTCCAGATCTCAACCCCATAGAAAATCTTTGGAGGGAGTTGAAAGTCCATGTTGCCCAGCAACAGCCCCAAAACATCACTGCTCTAGAGGAGATCTGCATGGAGGAATGGACCAAAATACCAGCAACAGTGTGTGAAAACCTTGTGAAGACTAACAGAAAACGTTTGACCTCTGTCATTGCCAACAAAGGGTATATAACAAAGTATTGAAATAAACTTTTGTTATTGACCAAATACTTATTTTCCATCATCGTTTGCAAATAAATTCATAAAATATCCTACAATGTGATTTTCTGGATTTTTTTCTGTAGTGTACCTATGATGAAAATTACAGGCCTCTCTCATCTTTTTAAGTGGGAGAACTTGCACAATTGGTAGCTGACTAAATACTTTTTTGCCCCACTGTGTGTGTGTGTGTGTGTATATGTGTATATATATATATATATTATTATTTAAATAAAATTATAAATCGGCATCGGCTTTTTTGGTCCTCCAATAATCGGTATCGGTGTTGAAAAATCATAATCGGTCGACCTCTAACACACACGTCTAAATATTTCACTTTGGAAAAAAACATCTTAATTAAGTAGAAATAGAATGAAACAAACAGGTATTCTATTTTTGCTCTATTATAGTGGCCACTATAGCAGACATCGATCAAGTGCACAAGGCTACATGTGTGCAAAAATAACGTTCACTGAGTCAAAAAATGCAATAATCCCCCAAGACTCACATGTGTTACTGTCAAGTTCAAAACAACAAAAGCAATATCTTTGGGCAAACCTGCACATTATTACATTGTACACTTTTTGCCTGTGGAATCTGTTCTACAATGTGCCAGCAGAGCATTATACCCTTTGTTGGAATAATTGATCTCTTTCAGGCAGAGAGTACACCTGGCATACCCCTTTTTATCCACTGTATTGAAAAAGTGAGAAAGATGGAAAGTGGCATCCAGCCTATTTTGGATTCAAAACAACACATTTTCGCCGAAAGGTGACTAGTTTGCATCCCTGGGACATTCGCACTTATTGCTGTGTGCACATTGCTGCGCTTATAATGTGAAGAAATAGCCTAATAGTTTATGAACATTTTAAGCTAAACGTTCTCACTTGTTGAGTCAGGCTCATTGCTTAAAATAGTTTTTTTTTATTGCTAGTGTTGTATTAATTTGGGATCTATCGCATCCTACAACAGTTCCGGACTATGTTTGGAATATTTATTTTTCCCACAGAATAGGTCAACTTTTGTACTATGGGGGATAGTAGATTGACATAAACTAGTGCTTTTGCTGTTTGTTAGGCCTACTCATCTTCTTGGCTGACGAAAAGTAAATGTGGACAGTTCTTCCAATATCTTCAATATGCGTCTTGGAATTGGATAAGGATAATCAAGATTTCATAATTATTGGCACTCCTCATTTAGTACTTAGTGCAACCACCTCTGGCAAGGATAACGGCATGGAGTCAGGTTTAATGTTTGACAAGGAACACATTTGGAGGGATTTTGGATCATTCCTCTATGCAGATCCTTTCAAGACCTTCACATTCTTGGGTTTGCGCTTATCAACTGCCCTCTTCAAGTCAGCCCACAGGTTTAGGATTGGATTGAGGTCCGGCGACTAAGATGACCATGGCAGAACATTGGTTCTGTGACAACAAAATCATTTCTGTGTGGATCTTGAGGTATGTTTTGGGTCATTGTCTTGTTGGAAAGTCCACCTACGGCCAAGTCACAGCCTTCTGGCAGAGGCAACCTGATTGTCAGCCAAAATTGCCTGATACTTGGTGGAATTCATTATGCCATTAATCTTAACCAGTGCCCATGGACCTCTGGAATTAAAACAGCCCCAAAACATCACTGACCCAACACCATATTTCACCGTGGGTATGGGATGCCTCTCCTTGTATGCATCTGTTTCAATGCCAAACATTCCAATGCTGTATCTGACCAAAACGTTCAATTTTGGAGAGCACCTTCTTCTAGTCATAATTTAAATGACGTCTGGCAAACTCCAAGCGCTTGCGTCTGTGTCTTGGGGTCAGAAAGGGCTTTCTTCTGGCAACCCTTCCAAAGAGCCTGTGGTTGTGGAGGTGGCATCTGATGGTGCTTTTTGAAACCTGGTGACCCCAAGACGCCACCAAGGCCTGCAATTATTTCACAGTGATTCTTGGGGATTTTGTTGCTTCTTTTACCATCCTCCTCCCTATCCTCGGGGGCAAAATGCATTTCAGTCCTCTACCCGTGAGGTTTTCAACTGTTCCGTATCTTTTGAATTTTTTTATAATTGCTCTGACAGTGCTCAGTGGTATATTCAATTGTTTGTGGATATTCTTGTAGCCACTACCAGATTACTAAAGGTATATGACCATCTGTATCTTTTGAACTGCCATTTGTTTTCTTCATGGTGTTGGATGACAAAGGGATATTTGTATTTTGTATTTATTATGGATCCCTATTAGATCAGGGCCTAACATACTTTTCCTGGGGTCTAGCAAAATTAAGGCAGTTTATACAATTTTAATAACATTACAATACATTCACAGATGTCATAACATACTGTGTGTGCCCTCAGGCCCCTACTCCACCACTACCACATATCTACAGTACTAAATCCATGTGTATGTATAATGCGTATGTCATTGTGTGTGTGTATGCATGTGTCTGTGTTTGTGTTGCTTCACAGTCCCCGCTGTTCTATAAGGCGTTTTTTAAATCTGTTTTTTAAAATCAAATTTTACTGCTTGCGTCAGTTACTTGATGTGGAATAGAGTTACATGTAGTCATGGCTGTGTGCCAGTAGTTTAGACAGACAGCTCGGTGCATTCAACACCTCTCATAAATAAAAGTAGTGATGAAGTCAATCTCTCCTCCACTTTCAGCCAGGAGAGATTGACACGCATATTATTAATATTAGCCAGCGTGTTACCTCATTTTTATACACTAGTGAAACAGGAAGTGATGTAACGGCTCAATATAGTTCCTTAAGACTTAGATAAACTTAAATAAGTGGAATTTAATTCCTGATTTAATTTTGGTAGTTGTTATTTACAATAATCTTTAAGGATGCCATTAATTGTGAAACCTTGATTTGGAGGACATTGATTTTTTATTAAATCAATAAATAATTTTGGTGGGTTCCATTGAAACATTAATAAAGTACAGTATTTCTCACATGTTAGTATTTTGAGTTTCTCTATAATTATATGGTTTATATTTTGTGCATTGCCAGTCAGGGGTGCCAGTAATTTGAGCCCACTGTCGCATAGCCAGATCAGGGCCTAACATAAGGACAACTAAGAGTATGCTATTCTGTTCTTCTGAAATAGACTACATTTTCTTAATATCATGTTTCTTTAGACCCGTCTAAAATAAATGATGGATTTATTGTGATGGTATAGGCTACATTACATGGATTTATTTGACTTTTTAAAATGTAGATGTTCCAAAGGTCTGCATCAGTGGCTTGTAGGCTATGCATAGAAGACAGGAGATGCTAAATGTTTTTATGTTAATCAATTACTGCGAGACTAGCAGATATTTGCTTGACAATCACCGGCTGACAAAATGGCATGACCGCAACAGCCCTACCATTGGTTATCTAACACTTGTCATACTGTAGCAGCACAACCCTTCCGGCTAGTTTTTCAGGTCAGGTGTATTTGAAGATGAGGGGAGCTGGTAAGGAGGAACCAAAGACCTCTTACTAAGACACAGGCATGTGACCACCTCATGCTAAACACCACAGGTTCATTGTGGAGCTGTGTTTTGCCTTCAAATACAGTAGGTTATAGGTTAAAATGTAGGTTAATGTACATACAGTCCATTAAGTCGAGTAAGAGTCTGTTGTTGGGCCTAGCAAAATGAGGGGGGTGAACACTGTTATTGGATGATTGTGTGAGGTCGACATAAGGCTTTAGTCGGTGAAGGATACAATGACATTCCTTCTACAACCAACCTACTCACAGATGTAAAATTTACCAGAGACTTTGATGTGCTTGGGGTGCCCAGTTGCCCACACAAAATACTTGTTGGCCTAATCCAAGATACCACACAGATTACACCAATGAGAGTTGATTGCGGGTTTTTTCGTAACGCAGAGGAAATAGCAACATTAGGTGCCTCTATCAGCTTTGGCAGTTAGCCAGAGTACAAATTAAACACCACATGGGTAAACAGCTTTTTTCTGATGCGGTCTTGTCTTTGTCTTCTCCTGGCGCATTTATTTGCAGACTGACTGAAATGTAAGCAAAAAATGATGTAACCGTGTTCTTAACCCCCTGACAACGGGGAGGCTATATCTGGGTTGCTGAACAAGCACTAGTATTTAATTCGCTAGGCAGAGGGGTGGAAACGGTGTGCAAAAGCATTTAACTTAACAAGCCTTCTGTTCTCTATAAAACACCCATTTGACCCTCTTTGATTAGAAAGAGAGCTTGTTGAAGGAATATAGCAGTGTGGAATATATGAAGTGATACATTCTACAAGAATGCTGTTGGACCATGCCTCAACATTATAATTGCATCTGATCAATTGCACCAGGATGTTATTGTTGGCTGCATTGACGTAACACACAAACTGGATTTTCCTCTATGTCTTCCTGGACTAGACTTACAGGGTTTTGTTGACGCTCTGGTCTTTGTACAGTACCATCTTTGGGTCTACAATAGCCTTTGTAGGTCAGAACAAGAGGATAGCTCTGAGCAGTGTCCCCTTTCACCCTAGGGAGTTGCAGTTCGACTACCTTTAAACTAACACACATACACACACAAAAACGCGCATGGAAGCACGTACATAGGCGCACGCACACGGCACACACATTTTGAGCTGACTGGTGGTAGTTTGAGCCCCTTTAAACTTTAACACGCACACAGTCTTACACATGCACTCACCCACACACATACAGATCGTGGTCGAAGGTGCCCACTAGGGCTGTAGACGGAGCAGTGGGATTTGATACAGGCACATCAAACGTAGAGTTTGAATAAAGTAAGTACATTAACAGTCTGGTGTCCACCGCAAACACAGGACTTACAACAGTAGGAGGTAGACTGTCTCTTTGTGACTGGCAGCATGACAGGGAGAAATGAAAGGGTTTTCTAGGCTCGGACTTTGTACTGAAAGTGGATGTGCATTACCCAGTAATAGAGAAGATAGAGTTTGTGTATTGGCATCCATTTGAGTGCATACATTCATCAGAGAGAGTGGCTGCTTATTTCAGCCCTTTCCTTGATACCACCATCTCTATGTTGCCATACAGGTGAAAAGGGATAGTTATTGATTATATAACACATGGTCGGCATTCCAAATGGCACCCTATTCACTACATAGTGCACTACTTTTGACCTGAGCGCTATGGGCCCCGGACAAAAATAGTGCACCATGTAGGGAATATGGTGCCATTTGGGACACAGATGAACGTTCATACTTTGGGCTTTGTGGGATTGTCTCAAACCCACAGAAATAAGTTGAACATATTATAACACATCTCTATGGTCTCACCACTCACATGTGGATTGATTCAGTGTGGTTACACAATAACTGATCTCTCTTGCCTGCTTATCGTGACACTCAAACTCCCACACAAAACTCCAACAATGAGAAGCACTGCCCGCCTCCCTGCCTGCTGCCTGGAATGATGGAGATACCACTGCCTACACATACTTACAGCACACAGACACACATTATGGCACAATGTTTTCAGATTTCAACATTGCAACTGCTGCTGTGTTGCTTGACAGTTAATGTCAAAACAAGCAATCTGTAACAGGCTAATTATATATTGGGTTTTGATGCTCAATGCTCTTATCGACACGTCTAATGAATTAGTCAATCCTGCCATAGAACGGCCAGGAGCAACAACAAAAATAACTTACCCCATGTCGGCAGGCTTGTTCATTGAGAACTTTGACCCAAGCCCTCTGCCAATGTTCCCGGAAAGACTTGAAGGAGAACAGTGATGTGAGCAGACCCTTCACCCCGGCCTCGGACGCTGCTCCTCCTCGATCCCGTCCGAGCCAGAGCTTGAGCAGGGTGCCCCACACACCCCCAGCCTGAGTCCGGTGGGAGAGGGTGATAGGTGAAAGTAGCCTGGATGTGGCACCCCAGCCCTGGGTGAGTGACTTGAGGCTCGTCGGGTGTAGTACATCCAGGGAGTACTGGACAAGCCAGGCCAACACGATGAGTAGGGAGGCCAGGAAAAGACCCATCAGGCACAGCCAGTTTATGTACCAGAGCATCTCCATCATCATCTAGGGCTTCTCATATCATCAGACTGGAGGATTAAGTTTGGGTCTTCTTTTGTATGCCTATAGGGGTGGAGGGCCAGAGAACAGTCATTCATGAGTCATTTAGGTTTACATATTTCAAGAGCATATTTATTAATAATGTATTAAGAAATATTCAAGAAAGATTGGACGAATTTGGTTGGTTATTTGAAATTAACCTGAATAGATCTAGCCATGACAAGAATCACAAGTTAGATTTGTAAATTAATGACAACTGTAATTACAACTGTGTGTTACTAAAATGCTGTGCACTTATGGCAGTATAGGCTGTAGTCACATGCAAAACGCTGCATGTGTGTTTGCAGGCACATTGCGTCGTCATATCAAAAGGTTGCCATATTTAGTAGCACAACATGCATTACGTAACTCTACAGTAGAATAAACCATGCACAAATAAAACAAATGCTGGTGCTATATTGTTGCTCTTGATTGAAGAGTGAGTGTATCCTATTGCAATAGCCTTTAAAATAGTAAAACACGGAATTAGCCTACAGTGTAATTCACGAAAGGTCGGATCTGACAGCGCCACCATTTAAGTCAGTGGAGGCATCGACAGCAAGAAATCAGTAACCGCGGGATACATTGTGTCCGTCATCCGAATGTGCTTCTGTTGTCATGATCAGCGGTTGTGCCGTTTCCCGATCAATGTGCAACTGCTATTTATATCCTCAATAAGTTGCATGATTGGATATCAACTATTTTATAGCCTGCATGCCTCCGATCATCCGATCCAGTACAAATTCGGCAATGGTACGCTATTGCGCAGTAACTGATGAACTGTCAAGTCGCACAAACAGCGCGTGCACAACCACTCTGAACCATACATTTAAAGGGCCACGCAACATTTTATTTTTCGGCAAATCCTCCTTGGACGCGCACCAATGATGTATATCAACCCTGGATTGCTTTTGTTACTATTGGCCATTTCAAGGCATTTCAAAGCTGCCGGTAGGCCATATTGGCACTTCCCAGTAGACGCAGGCCTCTATATGGAATGAATGGAATTCTACAGTATTTCAATTACATGTTTCAAGGACGTGTATTTGTGTATTTTTTGTTGTTGTAGTGGGGACAGTAACATTAGTCATCTCAAAAAATGATACTCCAAGGAAAATGTTTTTATATATATTTGTTGGTGTATGTTTAGCTCACATTGTATACCTTAAAAGTGTCTATACATTAAGTTGTTTGTAAGATAATAAATATGGCAAAAATGAATGTAGACATTAATAAATGCATTTCTATAACTTCCAAAATATTTTTTACAATGGGGGAGTGCCAAGATGAAGTAAATTACTGTAAAAATTCAGGACAAAATGAGAACTGGTCTTTTATTGGTCCATGTTATGTCCATAAAATTAGAATGCTTCATCTTCAGAGCAGCGTGCCTTGACCTGAACCTGCACTGTTTTACGGTTGTCCTGGCAGCGACAGTCAAAAGCCCCAACACCGAGAGACATTGACGAAATAGGATAGCCTACTGACATGGTTACTGGCACAGGATAACGTGATACATTATCACATTTTCTTCCTGGTGGACAGTGGCATGTATTCATGGTTGACAAGGGAAGCCAGGCTTCCACAAAAAAATGACCAAGAAAAAACATTAATATATATATATATATATATATATACAGTTGAAGTCGGAAGTTTACATACACCTTAGCCAAATACATGGAAACTCAGTTTTTCACCATTCCTGACATTTCATCCTAGTAAAAATTCCCTGTCTTAGGTCAGTTAGGATCACCACTTTATTTTAAGAATGTGAAATGTCAGAATAATGGTAGAGAGAATGATTCATTTCAGCTTTTATTTATTTCATCACATTCCTAGTGGGTCAGGAGTTTACATACACTCAATTAGTATTTGGTAGCATTGCCTTTAAATAGTTTAACTTGGGTCAAACGTTTCGGGTTGCCTTCCACAAGCTTCCCACAATAAGGTGGGTGAATTTTGGCCCATTCCTCCTGACAGAGCTGTTGTAACTGAGTCAGGTTTGTAGGCCTCCTTGCTCGCACACGCTTTTTTATGGCCAAACAGTTCTATTTTGTTTCATCAGACCAGGGATCAATTTCTCCAAAAAGTATGATCTTTGTCCCCATGTGCAGTTGCTTTTTTATGGTAGTTTTGGAGCGGTGGCTTCTTCCTTGCTGAGCGGCCTTTCAGGTTATGTCGAAATAGGACTCGTTTTACTGTGGATATAGATCATTTTGTACCTGTTTCCTCCAGCATCTTCACAAGGTCCTTTGCTGTTGTTCTGGGATTGATTTGCACATTTCGCACCAAAGTACGTTCATCTCTAGGAGACAGAACGCGTCTCCTTCCTGAGCGGTATGACGGCTGCATGTGTAACGGATGTGAAACGGCTAGCTTAGTTAGCGGTGGTACACGCTAAATAGCGTTTCAATTGGTGACGTCACTTGCTCTGAGACCTTGAAGTAGTGGTTCCCCTTGCTCTGCAAGGGCCGAGGCTTTTGTGGAGCGATGGGTAACGATGCTTCGTGGGTGACTGTTGTTGATGTGTGCAGAGGGTCCCTGGTGGGCGAGGGGACGGTCTAAAGTTATACTGTTACACATGATCGCATGGTGTTTATACTTGCGTACTATTGTTTGTACAGATGAACGTGGTACCTTCAGGTGTTTGGAAATTGCTCCCAAGGATGAACCAGACTTGTGGAGGTCTCCAATTCTATTTCTGAGGTCTTGGCTGATTTCTTTTGATTTTCCCATGATGTCAAGCAAAGAGGCACTGAAGGTTTTTGAAGGTAGGCCTTGAAATACATCCACAGGTACACCTCCAATTGACTCAAATGATGTCAATTAATCTATCAGAAGTTCTAAAGTCATGACATAATTTTCTGCAATTTTCCACAGTCAATTTAGTGTATGTAAACTTCTGACCCACTGGAATTGTGATACAGTGAATTCTTAGTGAAATAATCTGTCTGTAAACAATTGTTGGAAAAATTACTTGTGTCATGCACAAAGTAGATGTTCTAACCAACTTGCCAAAACTATAGTTTGTTAACAAGACATTTGTGGAGTGGTTGATAAACGAGTTTTAATGACTCCAATCTAAGTGTATGTAAACGCCCGACTTCCGGCTTTTTTCAGCAGCTACTGCTGGTGGAAGGATTGGAACTTTCCATGGCATTCAGCCATTGTCAGGCATATGCACACATTTTATAGAAATTAAGGCTTGTACAAGAATATGTGTAACATGTTTTAATAGAGCAGAATATTGCGATCCTGTTATGCCAGTCATAAATTGGCAACACAACAGCCTGATAATAATGCAAACTAACTAAAGTATTACCAAAGGAGAGGAAAAAGTTTAACCTACCGCTGCCCATTCAGTCCAACAGTAAGTGCAGTCAGTGGCAGATTTAGGCATAGGCGGCATGTTGCCGGGGCGGCATGGGGCACCCACACAAAATAAATAAATAAACACATTAAATAAATATTCCGAAAGGTGACATTTGCGTGATCCGTTTTCTATCGCTCATTTGCACGTCACGTCAATGATATCATGTCACCGTGTGGGACTGTGGGTCAATTAACCTTGTCGGAGTGGGCGCCCTGATTTTAGTTTGTGAGCTAGGCAGGCTACTGCCTGGAAAGGTCTCCCACTCAGTAAAAGATGGGGAGGGGCGGGGGTAGGTTGACCTCAGGTTTCCCCACTGGAAGCCCGAGGTAGGGGGAGCGCTATGACAAAGGTGCGCTAACAAATAGCGCACCTCTGACTTTGTACAGTACTGATGCAATTAGTAATTCAATTAGTTGTGCAATTTAGTTTGTGTGTTTCTTGTTTGAAGTGCAATAGTGTAATAATCAGGTTCTCTTCTTTGTGTGTTATTCTATCTGTGTGATATAGGATTTGTGCAATTTAGTTTTCGCCCAGGGAGCCATACAAGCTAGAACCGCCACTGAGTAAGTGTCATTGTATACAATGACATCGGATTTACGATACATTCAGAAACTAAGAAGAAGAGTTACAGCAAACTTCCGTGTTACCCTGTAATGCGTCCGTCTGAAACTGATTAAAACCCATTTTCGATCTAAATGAAGAGGTCTAATTTTGATAGATAGTGAAACCAATTACGCGAGAAATAATTGTGAAGAGAGTTGTTGTCACATGAATAATAACCTTACCAGGGTTCACATAACCGGAAGTAGACGTGGAACTTCGGTTGTCCCCATAGAGAATGATAAAGGCTTCTAGTAGTTAAAAGGTTATTTCCACCATTTTAATGTAGTCAACTGGGTGGTATTTCCAACTTCATTGGCTGGTCCTTTCTGATGACCATGTTGAGGTCACGTCCAACCGGGTCATCAGGAGGGATCAGCCAAATGTGAAGAAAAAACATTGACTACTTCAAAATAGAGATTGCCTCAATAGCGTTGCTCGTGCGCTCACAGACGCCATAATGGATAGTACATAGCGATGCACTCTCTAGCATTCTCTATGGTTGTCCCACCTTTCGACTAGGAACTACTGAGCTAAACCTAGGAAAGAACAAGAACTGATAATATAGGGATTGTCGTTTTAGCAAGCTGTATTTTTCTGATAATATGCATGTCATTTCGCGATTCCAATTATTTAACACATGCTTCGGTAGAGGATTCTGCGAATGCTGATGATGCAAAGAGAGACAGTCTGTACCAGCTAGCTAGCTACCTGTCATATCATTTAGCTTGCTTGTTAACTAGCTTGCCAGATAAACACAACTTTAGTTTCTAGCTACTATTGTTAAATTGTTAAAGCTCATTCGCTCAATATGAAGACACATTATGTGGGGTTGTTGACAGTGTAAGCTAGCTTGCTCAAAGTTTGAGGGTCGGCTTGAGCTAGTTAGTTAACTTACTATCGCATATCTCTAGCTATCTAACACAGGTAGTTAGATAGGTATCAGATATAACCTCATCCAGGCAAGTCTTAAGAATATCCAGAAAACATGTCGCCAATTCCTGTCCTACCCCTTGTTATCAATGGGTGCATGTCTGCACTTGGGTCCTTGGCCACATTAAAGCTAATTCCAGCCTTCAAAGACCACTTCATCTCAGCCAGACTCTATGGGATGGATCTCAACAAAACGAACAAGAAGGAAGTGTACGTTTATCAATATAAATTGTTTACCAATGATCTACTATCCAATAGCCTATGTTAATCTATTTTACATTGGCTCGTTGTTTGTTGTGGTTTTGTCCTGACTTATTTTAATTTCTCCTCTTTGCAGGCCAGAGTCTCAGGGCGTCATCAGTGGGACGGTGTTCCTCATTATCATGTTCTGCTTCATCCCCGTGCCTTTCCTCAGCTGCTTTGTAGAAGAGCAGTGCACTGGCTTCCCACACAATGAGGTGGGTTAGGGAACTGGGGGAGTTAACTATACTGTACCTATTATTCTGTCTGTTATTTGTTTATTTGTATCCCCATTAGCTGTTGCAATAGACGGTTTGGTTGTTTAGCGATGTGATTGAGAAGCTTAATATCAAAGATGTTTAAAGTTAAACCACACCCTTACTGTACCCACATGACCTGTCACTATAAAAGTGGTGTGGCGTGACATACTGTCTGTTACTTCACTTGAACCCCACAGAGGTGGAGGAATGACATGAAAGCTTGGCGACCCGTTACTCTACTTAGAGAATCAAGGTTACATCCATAACCCAACGTTCTCTTTCGTTTTTTGTACTGGGTAGCCAAACAACCTATGGGAGATGCTATTCCAAAGAGGGGGATAACTCACCTTTTAACTTAGTCCCTGGGATGTCCTTGCATCCACCACAGGATGCAATAGAATATAATTACCCAACAGGGTACCACAGAATTTCAACGGTGGTATACAACTGTATAAGCAAGCTGAAAGTTTCATTACAAAATGAGGTTCAAGGTTCACATTATGCTCACTTATCTGGGTTGAGAGAGCATGCCGTGTCCAAAACTACAGACCCCACTGATGGTGATTCTGTAGTACCTCATGAAAGTCATCGGTGTTGCTCAACTTGCAGCAGCGAAGATAAGAGTCCAGGGAGGCCCTTCTCAACAGGGCCCATGAAGTGGCCATACCCCTGGTGTGCTTCCTGGGTTGGTCTACCTGCTGCAGCGTAACCCAATGTGCTTTGAGAGAGCGTGCCTTTGGTGTTCTCCTCAACACACAAAAAGCTGTTCTGTTTGATGAACAGTTCTTTTTGCAGCAAGATAGGCACTCAATGCCCTAACCGGACAAAGTGTATGCAATTCATGACTCTCCTGTGGAGAGGCGGGTGAAATGTCGCTATGATTAAGGGCTGTTTAGTATGTGATCATGAAAGCACCTTAGGTAAGACTGCTTGATTTGGCCGAAGCACTGCCTTAGATCCATCTTCTGCTAATGTGAGGCATGAAGGATGGGTATTAAGCACATGTAATTCTTTAACACGCTTGGCTGAAACAATAGCCAATAGAAAGGCATTCTTGACTGAGAGCTCACATAGCTCTAGTGAAAACCGTGGCTCAAATGATGATCTCAGACGTGATCGTAGGACAACATCTAGCTCCCAAATTAAATGTTATTGGTCACGTACACATATTTTGCAGAAGTTATCCCAGGTGCAGAGAAATGCTTATGTTTCTAGCTCCAACGGTGCAGTAATACCTAACAATACACACAAATCCAAAACATAAAAATAAAGGAATTTAGAATTATCAGAACGAGCAATGACAGTCCAGAATATAAATGTGTATGATGGTGTGTATAGACATGGACAGTATATAAATAGAAAATGTGTTAGTTATAGGATGAGACTTGACTAGAATAGAGAATATAGTGCACTTGGAAAGTATTCAGACCCATTCACTTTTAAAAAATGTTGTTACGTTACAGCCTTATTCTAAAATAGATTCAATATTTTTTTCCCCTCATCAATCTACACACAATACCGCATAATGACTGGGGCAGGTAGCGTTCTCCTGGCATCCGCCAAACCCAGATTCGTCCATCGGACTGCCAGATGGTGAAGCGTGATTCGTCAATCCAAAAAATGCATTTCCACTGCTCCTGAATCCAATGGCTCAGTAGTGAGTGTTGCCACAGAGGACAGGTGATTTTTACGCGCTTCAGCACTCTGCAGTCCCATTCTGTGAGCTTGTGTAGCCTACCACTTAGCGGCTGAGCCGTTGTTGCTCCTAGACGTATCCACTTCACAATAACAGCACCTACAGTTGACCAGGACAACCCTAGCAGGGCAGAAATTTGACAAACTGTCTTATTGAAAAGGCGGCATGTTGAAAGTCACTCTTCAGTAAGGCCATTCTACTGCAAGTGTTTGTCTATGGAGATCGCATGGCTGTGTGCTCGATTTGATACACCTTTCAGCAACGGGTGTGGCTGAAATAGTTGAATCCACTAATTTGAAGGTGTGTCCACATACATTTGTATATATAGTGTAAACATGAGTGAAAACAATACACACTGCCTTTTATAGTGACAGGTCATGTGGGTACAGTAAGGTAATTTTTGCCATATTTTTGCCAAATTAGCATAGACATCAGTCAAAACACCTTAAAACAAGAGATGGTATCAAGAACAAGATAAAACTAACTAAAACAAGCCCCCTATGGTACCCACATGGCAGCTTATTGTCATTGTTGCTAGCTATCTGACCATCCAGAATCACAACAACACATGGACTTCTGCCCCATTGAAGCGTGCTAATTGTTTTTAGTGGCGTTGTCAGCTAACCCATCTATAGCAACAGGTACTCTTCTTGCGGACCACACAAAACACGATACACAAAAATCAGAGACTGCAAGACAAAAAATACCAGACAAAGTATCTCTGGCCTGTTTTCAGGATTTGTAGCACACAACATTCGTAATGTGACAGGCTGACATTGCTCAACATTTCTGCCTGCTTGTCCTGTCCTGACCAGTTTGTCCAGCTAATTGGCGCTCTACTCGCCATCTGCTGTATGATCTTCCTGGGTTTCGCTGATGACGTGTTGAACCTGCGCTGGAGACACAAGCTCCTGCTGCCCACCATAGCCTCCCTGCCGCTGCTCATGGTCTACTTCACCAACTTCGGCAACACTGTCATTGTGGTGCCCAAACCCTTCAGGCTCTTACTGGGGATGCACTTGGATCTGGGTGAGTGAATGTCACAATAAAAATGACAGACAGGCAAACACAACGTCATCTGTATCACATATTTTGTTTGGGCACAATGCAAATTTCTCTTGAAGTTCCACTTAGTTTGCAAACAGCCACAGGAGAGCTGGATTATAAATATCCATAGTGTTTCTTCAGGCAAAGCTGGTTGAAATTATATAAATTCCAACTACTTTACAAACAGTATATCTGTTTGTTATCTGGTTGTAGTGACGTCATTTCAATCAGTTTTACCCGCTGGCAGTGTTGTATCAATTTCACTAACATTGTAAGTCATCCTCCATGCTTTGTTGTACATCTTATGCTGATTGATGTTCTCTCTTCTCTGTAGGTATTCTCTACTATGTCTACATGGGCATGCTGGCAGTTTTCTGTACTAATGCCATCAACATCCTGGCAGGCATCAACGGTATCGAGTCAGGACAGGCACTCTTCATCTCTGGCTCCATCATCATCTTCAACCTGCTTGAGCTTGGTGGTAAGTGGCGGTTTTCTATCTTTCATCAACATCCCCTGTTCTCAGTGCTTCAATTATGTGTCTACACATCCTACCAAATGTTTTTTTTTTAAATCAAGGAACCTTTCCTGGTCTAATATATAGAAATGTGGATGTAATTGTGCACACTCTTTTTGACTTTTGCAGGAGACTACAGAGACGACCACATTTTCTCCCTTTACTTCATGCTCCCGTTCTTCTTCACAACTTTAGCACTTTTCTACCACAACTGGTGAGTTGGAGGTGCTGGCCGTGTCTGAAATCTGTCTTGTCGACTACTTACTAAAACGACATACTCTGTACTAATTGTACTACATACTATTTAGCACGCACTGTTTAGTAAAAATGAATGCAGTAAGCAACAAATATCAAAATACAGTACCTTCAGAAAGTATCTATACTCTTTGATGTATTCCACATTTTATTGTGTTACAGCCTGAATGCAAATTTGATTAAATACATTTAAAAAATCTTACCCATCTACACACAATACCCCATAATGACAAATTGAAAAGATGTTTTAAGAAATGTTAGCAAATTTATTGGAAATGAAATGCAGATATCTCATTTACATAATTATTTACACCCCTGAGTCAATACATGTTAGAATCACCATTGGCAGCAATTACAGTCGTGAGCCTTTCTGGGTAAGTCTCTAAGAGCTTTGCACACCTGGATCGTACAATATTTCACATTCTTTTAAAAATTCTTTAAGCTGCAAGTTGGCTTTTGATCATTGCTAGACAGCTATTTTTAAGTTTTGCCATAGATTTTCAAGCCGATTTAAGTCAAAACTAACTAGGCCACTCAGGAACATTCAATGTCATCTTCGTAAGAAACTCCAGGGTATATCTGGCCTCATGTTTTAGGTTATTGCCCTGCTGAAAGGTGAATTTGTCTCCCAGTGTCTGTTGGAAAGCAGACAACCAGGTTTTCCTCTGGGATTTTGCCTCTGCTTAGCTCTATTCCCTTTCTTTTTATCCTAAAATACTCCCTAGTCCTTGCCGATGTCAAGCATACCCATAATGTCACGCCCTGACCATAGAGAGCCCACGGGTTCTCTATGGTGTTCTAGGTCAGGGCGTGACTAGGGGGGTGTTCTAGTTTTCATATTTCCATGTTTGTTTTATTGTATTGTTCCCAATTAGAGGCAGCTGATTGTCGTTGTCTCAAATTAGGGATCATACTTAAGTTCTCCATTGTTCCCACCTGGGTTGTGGGATATTGTTTGTGTATGTGCTTGTTGCACCACGTAAGTTTTTTTTTTTTTTTTAATTGTTTTGTTGGAAGTTTCACTGTGAAATAAGATGTGGAACTCAAATCATGCTGCGCCTTGGTCCGTCCATTCTAACAACCGTGACGCATAACATGATTTCATCATGCTCAATGTCTGCTTATTTTATTTTTACCCATGTACCAATAGGTGGCCTTTGCGAAGCATTGGAAAACGTCTCTGGTCTTTGTGGTTGAATCTGTGTTTGAAATTCACTGCTCGATTGAGGGACCTTACAATTAGCTGTATGTGTGGGGTACAGAGATGAGTCATTTGAAAATCATGTTAACCTCTAAAAGTCTAAGCCGTTGGGGAGGGGGGGGGGGTCCTATTAAGCTAACATATGGAATTGTTTTAAGATGGTCATACCATGGCTCATTTAGCTATTTGATTTAGAATTGTAGGACCCCTTTAAGTATCAAAACAAATATTTTAAGAACATGTTTTGATAAAATATAGAATTTGGCTTTTACTACTATAGCCCATAGAAACATATTGAATAACACATTCATAAATGGCAAAAAAGAAAGTCACAAAATAAGTAATTCGGTTTTGAAGTGTCTCTCCTGTATTTAGGATATATAAGAAAGCTCAGGAAATATATATATATTTTTTGACACATATTTAACCCCTTATTTTTGGGGGCACAAAACTACCTTCATATTTCCATTCATGTGTATTAGTTACCTTCAGACGAGTCCACTGAGACTTGTTGGGGTAGTAGCGCAAAACAGAGAACACCATGGTGTTCATGAGTCTCCTCTTTTTGTAGGCCAAACCGTTCGGACGCTACAGACGATTTTCGGTATCTCTAATGGTCTGACAAACACCGCTGTACCTTGGCCCCTTTCCACTGCAGATGCGGAAGGCCTACATAGGCAGATGTGGTGGATTGAGACTGAGCCCATGCAAAAAAAACATATCTCTAGCTTAAACTGACAGATTTTGATGGGGATTTCTTTATTATGTTATTTAGATTGACACACATTGCCTATTTATTGACCCTATTTATTCACTCAAGACATTTCAGCTTTTCATTTTTTATTAATTTGTAAACATTTTTAAAAACAGTTCCACTTTGACATTATGGGTTATTGTGTGTAGGCCGTGACACAAAATCTCAATTTAATCCATTTTACATTCAGGCTGTAACACAACAAAATGTGGAAAAAGTCTAGGGGTGTGAATACTTTCTGAAGGCACTGTACTAGGCTCACCCATCCTAAGAGTGTGTCATCTAATGTGCATTACCGCCATTTGTTCATTTGGGTACAGTGCGTCTCTTATCTCATTATCAGCTGATGTCAAAAGACAATTCTCTTCCTCAAAAGTGTGCAGTTAATTCTGCTAAATGAAAAACCGAAATGAGTTTAACAGCCTGGCATTTAAGCAAACTAAAAAAAATTTAAACTATAAAACATTATTTTTTGCATACCTAAAATGCCTACTATTTAGAATGGTAGGTATTCAAGACACGGCTATTGTTTATGGTGTTGCTGTTATAAAAGCATGTTGTAAATTATTGCCTTTACTACAGGTACCCTTCATCTGTGTTTGTGGGAGACACCTTTTGCTACTTTGCGGGGATGACCTTTGCAGTGGTAGGAATCCTGGGGCACTTCAGCAAAACCATGCTGCTCTTCTTCATTCCTCAAGTGGTCAACTTTGTCTACTCACTACCCCAGCTATTCCATGTAGTACCCTGTCCCAGGCACCGCCTCCCCAGGTAACACTACAGCTCTTTCTCCCTTACTTCTATGATAGCATTGATATAGTATACATATCGTATAGTACTTTTGATACAATTCCATTATCTTTTCTTTTCAGATAATCCCTTGTTTATAAATGTGATCCTCATTGTGTGTTTTTTTTTTTCCTACTAAATGTGCCTGATGCATGAAGACTGAACCCAGACACAGGAAAACTAGGAATGAGTTGGTCTAAATTCAAAAGGAGGGACCTCTCCAAATTGGGAAATCTTATTTTACAGGTAATCAATATGTACACATGTTGGGGTATGAATTTGACATTTATTTGGTTGTTCAACAGAGTGGAATCAGTGCAAATGTTTGACTTGGGTCAGGTAGATTGATATGAATGAAAGAAAGCTTTGACTTGAGTGGATAATGAATGACAGTGTGTTTATCATTTGTGCTGTTGTGTATTTTTCACCCATCAGGTGGCAGAGATGCTGCGGGTGCTGGAAGTGAAGCGTGGACAGGAGGGCGATGATGAGTTTGTGGAGTGCAACAACATGACCTTAATAAACCTGGTGCTGAACGTACTGGGACCCACACACGAGAGAGATCTTACCACCATCATGCTACTCATACAGGTATCGACACCGGGTCTAATTTCTGAGTCAAATCAAATTGTATTAGTCACATGCGCCGAATACAGGTGTAGACTTTACAGTGAAATGCTTACTTACTAGCCCCTAACCAACAATGCAGTTTAAAAAGAATAAGAAATAAAAGTAACAAGTAATTAAAGAGTAGCTGTGAAATAACAATAGTGAGACTGTATACAGGGGGGTACCGGTACAGAGTGGGGGCACCGGTTAGTTGAGGTAATATGTACATGTAGGTAGAGTTATTAGTGACGATGCATAGATGATAACAACAGAGAGTAGCAGCGGTGTAAAAGGGGGGGGGGGGACAATGCAAATAGTCTGGGTAGCCATTTGTTTAGATGTTCAGGAGTCTTATGGCTTGGGGGTAGAAGCTGTTTAGAAGCCTCTTGTACCTAGCTCCGGTACCACTTGCCATGCGGTAGCAGAGAGAACAGTCTATGACTAGGGTGGCTGGAGTCTTCGACAATTTTTAGGGCTTTCCTCTGACCCCACCTGGTATAGAGGTCCTGGGTGGCAGGAAGCTTGGCCCCAGTGATGTACTGGGCCGTACGCATTACCCTTTGTAGTGTCTTGTGGTCGGAGGCCGAGCAGTTGCTATAACAGGCAGTAACAGGATGCTCTCAATGGTGCAGCTGTAAAACCTTTTGAGGATCTGAGGACCCATGACACATCTTTTCAGTCTCCTGAGGGGGAATAGGTTTTGTCGTGCCCTCTTCACGACTGTCTTGGTGTGCTTGGACCATGTTAGTTTGTTGGTGGAACTTGAAGCTCTCAACCTGCTCCACTTCAGCCCTGTAAATGAGAATGGGGTGTGCTTGGTCCTCTTTTTCCTGTAGTCCACAATCATCTCCTGTGTCTTGATCAGTCATGAGTGAACAGGGAGTACAGGAGGAGACTGAGCACGCAACCCTGAGGGGCCGCTGTGTTGAGGATCCATGAGGCGGATTGTTACCTACCCTTATCACCTGGGGGCAGCCCGTCAGGAAGTCCAGGATCCAGTTGCAGAGGGAGGTGTTTAGTCCTAGGGTCCTTAGCTTATTGATGAGCTTTGGGGGCACGATGGTGTTGAACACTGAGCTGTAGTCAATGAATAAGTTAAGGTACATTTATTTATATATATATATATATATATATATATATATATATATATATATATATATATATATATATATATATATATATACATACACACACACACACAGTGCCTTGCGAAAGTATTCGGCCCCCTTGAACTTTGCGACCTTTTGCCACATTTCAGGCTTCAAACATAAAGATATAAAACTGTATTTTTTTGTGAAGAATCAACAACAAGTGGGACACAATCATGAAGTGGAACGACATTTATTGGATATTTAAAACTTTTTTAACAAATCAAAAACTGAAAAATTGGCCGTGCAAAATTATTCAGCCCCTTTACTTTCAGTGCAGCAAACTCTCTCCAGAAGTTCAGTGAGGATCTCTGAATGATCCAATGTTGACCTAAATGACTAATGATGATAAATACCATCCACCTGTGTGTAATCAAGTCTTCGTATAAATGCACCTGCACTGTGATAGTCTCAGAGGTCCGTTAAAAGCGCAGAGAGCATCATGAAGAACAAGGAACACACCAGGCAGGTCCGAGATACTGTTGTGAAGAAGTTTAAAGCCGGATTTGGATACAAAAAGATTTCCCAAGCTTTAAACATCCCAAGGAGCACTGTGCAAGCGATAATATTGAAATGGAAGGAGTATCAGACCACTGCAAATCTACCAAGACCTGGCCGTCCCTCTAAACTTTCAGCTCATACAAGGAGAAGACTGATCAGAGATGCAGCCAAGAGGCCCATGATCACTCTGGATGAACTGCAGAGATCTACAGCTGAGGTGGGAGACTCTGTCCATAGGACAACAATCAGTCGTATATTGCACAAATCTGGCCTTTATGGAAGAGTGGCAAGAAGAAAACCATTTCTTAAAGATATCCATAAAAAGTGTTGTTTAAAGTTTGCCACTAGCCACCTGGGAGACACACCAAACATGTGGAAGAAGGTGCTCTGGTCAGATGAAACCAAAATTGAACTTTTTGGCAACAATGCAAAACGTTATGTTTGGCGTAAAAGCAACACAGCTGAACACACCATCCCCACTGTCAAACATGGTGGTGGCAGCATCATGGTTTGGGCCTGCTTTTCTTCAGCAGGGACAGGGAAGATGGTTAAAATTGATGGGAAGATGGATGGAGCCAAATACAGGACCATTCTGGAAGAAAACCTGATGGAGTCTGCAAAAGACCTGAGACTGGGACAGAGATTTGTCTTCCATCAAGACAATGATCCAAAACATAAAGCAAAATCTACAATGGAATGGTTCAAAAATAAACATATCCAGGTGTTAGAATGGCCAAGTCAAAGTCCAGACCTGAATCCATTCGAGAATCTGTGGAAAGAACTGAAAACTGCTGTTCACAAATGCTCTCCATCCAACCTCACTGAGCTCGAGCTGTTTTGCAAGGAGGAATGGGAAAAAAATTCAGTCTCTCGATGTGCTAAACTGATAGAGACATACCCCAAGCGACTTACAGCTGTAATCGCAGCAAAAGGTGGCGCTACAAATTATTAACTTAAGGGGGCTGAATAATTTTGCACGCCCAATTTTTCAGTTTTTGATTTGTTAAAAAAGTTTGAAATATCCAATAAATGTCGTTCCACTTCATGATTGTCTCCCACTTGTTGTTGATTCTTCACAAAAAAATACAGTTTTATATCTTTATGTTTGAAGCCTGAAATGTGGCAAAAGGTCGCAAAGTTCAAGGGGGCCGAATACTTTCGCAAGGCACTGTGTATATATATATATATACAAAATTATCTGAACACCCCTTTAAATTAGTGGATTCGGCTATTTCAGCCACACCTATTTGCTGACAGGGTGTATAAAATCGAGGACACAGCCATGCAATCTCCAGAGATTGCATTAAAATGGCCTTACTGAAGAGCTCAGTGACTTTCAATGTTGCACCGTCATAGGATGCCACCTTTCCAACAAGTCAGTTCGTAAAATGTCTGCCCTGCTAGAGCTGCCCCGGTCAATTATAAGTGCTGTTATTGTGAAGTGGAAACGTCTAGGAGCAACAACGGCTCAGCCGGGAAGTGGTCGGCCACACAAGCTCACAGAACGGGACGGGTTCCAAACTGAGTTCACTACCGAGTTCCAAACTGCCCCTGGAAGCAACGTCAACACAATAACTGTTCGTTGGGAGCTTCATGAAATGGGTTTCCATGGCCGAGCAGCCGCACACAAGCCTTGGATTACCATGCACAATGCCAATCATCGGCTGGAGTGGTTTAAAGCTCGCCGCCATTGGACTCTGGAGCAGTGGAAACACATTCTCTGGAGTAATGAATCACGCTTCACCATCTGGCAGTCCAAAGGACTAATCTGGGTTTGGCAGATGCCAGGAGAACGCTACCTGCCCCAATGCATAGTGCCAACTGTAAAGTTTGGTGGAGGAGGAATAATGGTCTGGGGCTGTTTTTAAAGGTTCTGGCCTGGCCCCTTTGTTCCAGAGAAAGGAAATCTTAATGCTACATTATAGACGATTCTTTGCTTCCGACTTTGTGGCAACAGTTTGGTAATGTAGTGTATATGAAGCCCCTTTGTGAGCATTTCTAAGATATCTTTGACTAACCTTTAACGCATAATTCATTTGTCTCTGTCTCAGGTACTGGGGAGTGCGTTGGCTTTCGGGATCCGCTATCACCTGGTTCGCCTCTTCTACGACGTCTAGAGATGCCACAGCTACAGAGAGAAAGCTGAGAGACTACAGGGAGGGATGTCCAACTATGCTGGACCAACCACGTCTGATCCATGATGATGATTTTGACTATTGATTCCTTGATTATTGCTTCACCTATCCTTCTCTACTTTAAAATGGGTCTGTTTATAACAAGACTGACAGCTGAGGATGACCTCAGTTCTTCATTGGAAAAAGAACAGGTGAAAAAGCATGCCACTCAAAGGCATCACAATTGATAGAATTGAGGATCTGCTAAATTTACTATTTCAGGATGAGCAATTAAGCACTAAATTAATGGCAATCATACTGTTGTGAAAAGAAAGGCAAGAGGTCCACGTACAGGTCAAAACCCAGTCTATATTGAGGATGGCTACTCTTTGTGACAGACACATTGCATATGGAGGGATTGGGAGGATAGTTTTGAGTTATTCTCTGAGGGGTTTAAAGTGTTTCTTTAGTCCTAGAGGAGTTGAGGGTGGAGGGAACTCCAGAGCAGTAGTGGTGAGATTACAAGGGCTACATGAAGGTATTATCAATTAGGAGGTGAATTTTTATGAACAAGAAGGACATGGAATGTGAACTTTTCTCAATGTATAATGTATTTGTAAGCTTTGCCTTTGTAATGCTAATTTGTTTTGACACTGGACAAATCTGCTGGTTGTAGGAATGTAAATACAAGTGTAAAAAACTTGAGTGACGTTTTACTCTTGCAATGGAATACTCCAACCAGGAAGTGCTCAGAACAAATAATTTCCTTTCTGAAATGGTTATTTAATAATTTGAGACACTGAAATAATGCTGAATACAGTCACTACTGCTATTTCTAACCAGAAGGTTTGAAACGTTCCTGTTTTTTGAGGACAATATTCTAGGTGTACAGAACCACCTTACAGTACATGATTGGCCAAGACAGAACATGGGGCTGACTCAGACAGTACAGTATGAATGAAGACAGTACAGCAGAGAGGAAGAGGTGAAGCTAGAGGTTTTAGTCCGGCCAAAATATGTCCACAAACATGGTTTTTATTGCTAATTTGCTACCTGAGGCTTATAGACGGGTATGCTGACATCACTAAAAAGATGCGCACGATTCAATGGAGTAGAAGTCCGTGGCCTTGTTTGAGTGGTAAGCCTGAAGCAACCAACTGCAGATGAAAGGCAAGGAGTGAAGTCGGTGGAGATGCATCTACCACAGCCAAAAGTCATACACTGTGGTTTTCCAACAGCAAGGCTCAGTGCAACATGGGAGTGTTGCTATTGTTTATACAAGTTTTTCTTTGTAATGTCTAAATAAACAAGTCTCCAACCCCCATATCACACAGTCATAAACTGTAAATATACACTGCATTAGGAAAGTGTTCAGACACCTTGACTTTTTCCACATTTTCTTATGTTACGCCTTATTCTAAAATGGATTAAAATGTTATTTTTCCCCCTCATCAATCTACACACAATACCCCATAATGACAAAGAAAAAATAATACATTTTTGCACACTTGTTAAAAAATATATGTATATAATTAATCACATTTACATAAGTATTCAGATGCTTTACTCAATACTTTGTTGAGACACCTTTGGCAGTGATTACAGCCTCAAAGTCTTCTTGGGTATGACGCTCTAGCTCTGTCAGGTTGGATGGGGAGCGTCGCTACAGAACTATTTTCAGGTCTTTCCATGTTCAATCCGGTTCAAGTCCGGGCTCTGGGTGGGCCACTCAAGGACGTTTGTAGACTTGTCCTGAAACCACTTCTGTGTTCTGCGTTTCTCATGGTCTGAGAGTCCTTTATTGATTGATGGAGTGCTGCAGAGATGGTTGAAGGCTCTGTCATCTCCACAGATGAATTAATGAGCTCTGTCAGAGGGACCATCGGTTTTGATCATCTCCCTGACCAAATCAAATTTTATTGGTCACATACACATGGTTAGCAAATGTTATTACGAGAGTACCAGAGTCGGCCCTAAGCAAAATTCTACTAAGAGGCCCTCCTACCTGACCCGTGAGCCATGTAAACAATTTGCCATTGCCACACAGTCACACCTGACACCCCAGTGCTCCCACTACAATCCTCCCTCCTTTAAAACAGTTTGCTCCATCTGTCGGTCTAAGAATAAGTAGACCTATACAGAACGAGTTATAAACAAACAATATTTATTGAATAGAACATTTTCTATACTATCTTAAGATGCCAGCAGCATACCACCCTGCATACCACTGCTGGCTTGCTTCTGAAGCTAAGAAGGGTTGGTCCTGGTAAGTCCCTGGATGGGAGACCAGGTGGTGTTGGAGGGCCAGTAGGAGGCACTCTTTCCTCTGGTCTAAATTTTTTGATCCCAATGCCCCAGGGCAGTGATTGGGGATGCTGTCCTGTGTAGGGTGCAGTCTTTCAGATGGGATGTTAAAACGGGTGTCCTGACTCTCTGAGGTCATTAAAGATCCCATGGCACTTATCGTAGGGGTGTTAACCCCGGTGTTCTGGCTAAATTCCCAATCTGGCCCTCAAACCATCATGGTCACCTAATAATCTCCAGTTTACAATTGGCTCGTTCATCCCCCTCCTCTCCCCTGTAACTATTCCCTAGGTCGTTGCTGTAAATGAGAACGTGTTCTCAGTCAACTTACCTGGTAAAAAAATAGAGATAAGTGAATTTTAACATAAATAAGAAATTGTAGAAAATGTAGGAAATAATTAAATGTACCACTGAGCTTTGGCTCTGCTGCCTGGTAATTAGTCCAGTCCTCATAATATTAGCTTTGACTATACAATGTAAAGATAAGCCTATAGGCTATGGCTGCAGCTAAATGTCTCAAAATAGTCAAATAAAACCCATACAGCTGTGTGATTAACTTTGGTTCCCTCTACAGCCTGGGCATGTTCAGCATCAGCACGGGCACCAGTCTATCTGGACTGTCTGGAAGAAATTGAGAAAGTATGTCACATAGTTAAGCAGTCATTTACACAAATGCACTTCTGACATACAATCTTAAAATGTTACTAAGTGTGTAAACATTTGAATGTTTGAATTAAAATCTTACTATCAAAATATTTATCTTCTGCACTTTCTTGAGGTAAAATCATCAATGAAGTCATCATAGGACATGTGTTTCCCCACGTTCCTGTGACATGGAAGACCTCAGGTAGCTTTTGATGAGCTTTCATTTGGAAAAGCTCCTCTCTGCCGATGCTACTGTTACTGGTAGGGTGACTGCAATTCTTAGGGCCCTCCAAAGGTTAGGATAGAGTTCCTCCAGGTTTTTCTCACATAGAAAAGAAAGCAGCTCAAAGGCAGTCATCTTATCTGAAGGCAGATCAGGTCAATTCTGAATCTCGTGTGCCAGATCCATTCCACTGATGTCACAGTCATTTCTGAAGGTTAGAGTGTTTTCAACTTCCATGCAGTGAGCCTTTAAAGATTCACTGGACATCTGAAGCAGTGCTGATGTTCAGCAGCACTCCGTATTTGGTTTTCACCTGGTTGAATGTTTCAAATCTCTCATCCATGGATGTCACAGCAGAGTCGACCACAATGTTGAAGTACTTGACTTAATAAACGTTTTTCAGTGCGTCAGTCACTGGTTCATCATGAGCCTCTTGCTGTTTCTCAGTCTCTTCTCTTTCAGAACAGCCTCCACATTAATTTCTTCACAAATGCTTTTGGCTGTTGTCTGGGCCACCAGTTTCCCGGTACGTATGTAGTGAGGGAGACCTTTGCATTTGAGATTAAATTCACTATGATATCCAACTGCATTGAGGCGGATTGGAGGAGCATGTACACCTTGTTTGTCATTGTCAGTATCTCACACCATACGACACAGCAAATCAAGAAGCGGTAGGACCCAACTTCCTCTGCAAGTGCTTGTGCCTCCACTTTGGCCACAGGATCGTTGATCGTCTGTCTGGCTTCCAGTAATGCCTCCCGAATGTCAGAAGCCTGATACCTGATTGCATGAACACTTTGGAGCCTACTCTCCCATCTTGTGTCACTCCATGAATTCACGGTTATGTTCAAGAGTTTCTTCAAAACACTCCATCTTTGTGTGCCAGCTGAAAATAAGGCGAAGTGCTTTGCACATGCCCAAAAAACCCAACTGCATCTTTTGAAGATTTGGCAGCATCTGCAATGACAAGGTTTAGAGTATACACTCCACATGGGATGAACACAGCTCTGGGATTTTTTTTTCAGCAGTCTGGCTTGTACTCCTTGTGCTTGCCATTCATGCTGGCCCCATTATCATAAGCTTGCCCTCTGCAATCTTCAAATGGAATCTTCAGCTCGTTCAGCTTATCTAAGATGACAGTGAACAGATTCAGGCCTGTTGTAACCTCAACATTCACAAAGCCAAGGAAGTGCTCCTTGATCTCTGGCTTTCCCTTAAAAACCACGCTTCTCAGAATAATGGACATTTGCTCCTGGTGACTAATGTTAGGTGTACAGTCCAAGATAATGGAGAAAAACTTTTAGTCACTATTGCTTCCAGAATCTTGTCACTCACAATCAGCTCATTCTGTGCACACTTCCCAAAGTAATGAGCATGTTTCTCACCATCTTTAATTTTGCTGAGATGATTTTCCATAACGGGGTAAAATTTTGCCAGTAATTCAACCACTTTTAGTTAGTTTCCATGATCTGGTTGGAAGAGTTTGTCTGATGAACCCCTGAATGCTAGGTTTCTTTCAGCCAGAGACTGGGTGATACTTATTAAACGTATTAAACATCCCGCCATCTCTTTCTTTCAGCCTCCAAAATTGTCATTTGTATCTGGTCAAGAGCCTGTCCCCGACTTAGACTTCTCCGCTTAATCATATTGTTTGTGTCTTCAGGACTACCCTCATGGTGTTTCAGAATGCAGTTGATATTTGACCAGTCATTCACACCTTCCTTTATTATTTTGTGGTCTTTTGTAGAAAAGAGCTTACAGCAAAAACGATACTCAGCGTTGTTTTAGATTGAGTATGAAAGCCAGCTCCTGGTAATCTTTGCCCCATTTGACACCTGTCTCTGTAATAAGCCTGAAGGAAACCTCTTCTAGACTTGTCTTTCAGGTAAGAAAAATCCAGTCCTGGTTTGAATGGACCTCTGCGCACTAACTCAGTCCTCATAAAGTCTGTTAACACTGGGGGCCAATCTGCTGAGTCATTTGGTGGAGCAGCAACTGTTATATTAGGATCTGATCTACTTGTATCTGATGCTGACTGTACACCTCTGGTTGTGCTAGTACTGGCTGAGGCTGCCTGTACTTCACCTGGGTCTGTGTTAGTACTTGCTGAAGCCAGCTATACTGGGTCTATGTTGGTACCTGCTGAAGCGGCCAGTACTGGGTCTGTGTTAGTATTTGCTGAAGCCGGCTGTACTTTGTTTGTGTTAGTACTGGATGAGGCTGATTGTGGAATAACTGAGTCTGTTCTTGTACTGGCTGATGATCCAGCATCTCCTCTACTGACAAACTTAAGTATAGCACCTGTAAATTATAGACAACAATAATACTATTCATTTAATCAGCTGCATCAGACCCATTCAAACTGGCTCCACCAGATTTCCTTCTATACATTTTCAAATATAAAATACTATTTACACTATGGCTTAGCTGAATACTTGATGGTTATTATTTACTGATAAATGTGCATCCATATTGCCCAGTATTCCCAGCTAATCAACATTTTGAATTCAATGTATAAATCAATAGTCAATGTCAATCCATTGCTTTCCATCTTGCATTAGTCCAGAGCTGTAACTAAACCTTGACTGAGAGACAAGATAATCATTGTCATGTTTTAAAATGATGTGGAGTGCCATCACGCCCATATATTGTCTGGAATGGTCCACCACAGAGGTTGCTGCTGGAAAGCGTGAGTTTCATTTCGTGCACACGCATATGAACGCATGTTCACGCGCTACACGGTTATCTTTTCCGGAGCTGCAGTTTATAAAACACTGTTATCAAATGTAATAAATAGTTGTATTTCACTCTCACTTTTGTCAGGCACAAAGTCACAGAACACAGCCCTGGAAGTGGCTGGCAAGCAAGACAGACAGACCAAGAGATGCACTGCAAGCTAGCACATCAACTTAACGTTACTATTATTTGCTGATATCAACCTTGGAGAGGAGAGAACACAAGTTTAACTGAGTGCTGTTCCCGCAATTCACTCATGTTTTTTTTCTCACTTTTTGTGACCAGAAGGATAGCTCCGCTTCATCCTCTCATCGAAGTTGTAAACATTGACACCTGCTTTGACACGACGGGGAGGCGTATTTTGCGGGGCCCCACACTCCGAGAGCACTCACCTCCTCCCTGTAGGCTGTCTTGTCATTGTTTGTAATCAAGCCTACTACTGTTGTGTCATCTGCAAACTTGATGATTGAGTTGGAGGCGTGCATGGCCATGCAGTCATGGTTGAACAGGGAGTATAGGAGGGCACGCACTCTTGTGGGGCCTCAGTGTTGAGGATCAGCGAAGTGGGGATGTTGTTTCAGGAAATCCAGGACCCAATTGCACAGGGCGGGTTGAGACCCAGGGCCTCAAGCTTAATGATGAGCTTGGAGGGTACTATGGTGTTGAATGCTGAGCTGTAGTCAATGAACAGCATTCTTACATAGGTATTAATTTTGTCCAGATGGGATAGGGCAGTGTGCAGTGTGCAGTGATGGTGATTGCATTGTCTGTGGACCTATTGGGACGGTATGTAAATTGAAGTGGGTCTAGGGTGACAGGTACGGTGGAGGTGATATGATCCTTGACTAGTCTCTCAAAGCACACTCTCAAAGCACATGATGACAGAAGTGAGTGCTCCTGGGCGATAGTAATTCAGTTCAGTTACCTTTGCATTCTTGGGTACAGGAACAATGGTGGCCATTTTGAAGCATGTGGGGACAACAAACTGGGATAGGGAGAGATTGAATATGTCCATAAACCCACCAGCCAGCTGGTCTGTGCATGCTCTGAGGATGCGGCTAGGGATGCCGTCTGGGCCAGCAGCTTTGCGAGGGTTAACATGTTTAAATGTCTTACTCATGTCGACCACGGAGAGCCCACGGTCCTTGGTAGCGGGCCGCGTCGGTGGCACTGTATTATTCTCAAAGCAGGGCAAATAAGGTGTGTAGTTTGTCTGGAAGCAAGACGTCAGTGTCCGTGACGTGGCTGGTTATCCATTTGTAGTCTGTGATTGCCTGTAGACCCTGCCAAATGTGTCTCGTGTCTGAGCCAATTGCGACTCCACTTTGTGTCTATACTCACATTTTGCTTGTTTGATTGCCATGCGGAGGGAATAACAACACTGTTTGTATTCGGCCATATTCCCAGTCGCCTTTCCATGGTTAAATGTAGTGGTTCGCACTTTCAGTTTTGCGTGAATGCCGCCATCTATCCACGGTTTCTGGTTGGGGTAGGTTTTAAGAGTCACAGTGGGTACAACATCTCCTATACACTTCCTTCTAAACCCATTCACCGAATCAGCGTATACGTCAATATTATTCTCTGAGGCTACCCGGAACATATCCCAATCCGCATGGATTCCGATTGGTCAGACCAGTGCTGAATAGTTCTTAGCACAGATGCTTCCTGTTTGAGTTTCTGCCTATAGGAAGGGAGGAGCAAAATGGAGTTGTGGTCAGATTTGCCGAAAGGAGGGCGGGGGAGGGCCTTGTATGCAAGTTAGAGTAACAGTGGTCCAGTATTTTTCCAGCACGAGTGCTACAGACGATATACTGATAGAATTTAGGTAGCCTTGATCTCAACTTATCTTTGTTAAAGTCCCCAGCTACAATAAATGCAGCCTCAGGATATATGGTTTCCAGTTTGCATAAAATCCAGTAAAGTTCCTTGAGGGCCATCGTGGTATTGGCTTGAGAGGGGATATACACGGCTGTGCCAATAACAAAAGAGAATTCTCTTGGGAGATAATACGGTGGGCATTTGATTGTGAGGAATTATAGGTCAGGTGAACAAAAGGACTTGAGTTCCTGTATGTTGTTACAATTACACCATGAGTCATTAATCATGAAACATACACCCCCGCCCTTCTTCTTCCCGGAGGGATGTTTATTCCTGTCAGCGCGACACACCGAGAATCACGGTGGCTTTACCGAACCCGGCAGCATGTCCTGAGAGAGCCATGTTTCTGTGAAACAGAGTATGTTACAATCCCTGTCTTTCTGGAAAGCAACACTTGCCCTAATTTTGTCGATCTTGTTATCATTGGACTGGACATTAGTGGGTAATATACGATGGGTGGTGTATGATGCCTCTGAAGTCTGACAAGACCGCTTCATCTTCCTCTTCTCTGGCGACGTTGTTTTGGGTCGGCCTCTGGGATCAGTTCAAATGCCCTGGGGGGTGATGCGGACAAAGGATCCGCATTTAATAATGGAATAAGTTTGTTCTTCGTGGCCTTCAATGTTGCATACATTTTTTGGTACCCTTCCCTAGATCTGTGCCTCAACACAATCCTGTCTCAGAGCTCTACGGACAATTTCTTCGACCTTATGGCTTGATTTTTGCACTGACATGTTCTGTCAACTGTTGGACCTTATATAGACTAGGCAAGTCAGTTAAGAACACATTCTTATTTACAATGAAGGCCTCCCGGGGAACAGTGGGTTAACTGCCTTGTTTAGGCGTCAGAACGACAGCTCGGGGATTCGATCCAGCAACCTTTCAGTTACTGGCCCAACACTCTAACCACTAGGCTACCTGCTGCCCAACCAAATCATATCCAATTACTTGAATTTACCACAGGTGGACTCCAATCAAGTTGTAGAAATCTCAAGGATGATCAATTGAAACAGGATGCACCAGAGCTCAATTTCAAGTCTCATAGCAAAGGGTCTGAATGCTTTTGTAATAAAGGTATTTCTGTTTTTTATTTGTACTAAATTTGCAAACATAAAAAATATATATATGTTTTTACTTTGTCATTAAAATATATGTAAAAAAATAAATGTAGAAAAGTTACTTTTGTCCTCTGAAGAAGGGGGTGGATGGGCCAATAAAATACAAAAAATAAAGAGTGTGTAAGTAGAGTTAGGTTGGTGAGCTTCCCCTTACACTGTAATGAGCTTTGGGTGTCTAGAAAAGAGCCATGTAAGTCCAATTATTAAATGCTTTACCGTCTTCCATTGCTTGAAGACCATGCCTTTGTACAGAGATGGAAATTGGTACAAAATACCAACAAGGTGGACTGGAAGGCTATGTTAAGTTAAATAAATCAATGACTATAGTAACTGCCTTGGTGCCAAAAAAAGTAACAGGTGTAATGTAGTGAACATTATGCGATAATCCAGTCCGTGTATTGGTACTGTGGGATTCCATTTCCATGTTTTACAATAGCCAGACAATGAGAGTTATATGCCATGTGAACTATGTAATGCCAGCATACTAATGAGTAAAGTTAAACTAAAGTATACGAATGCCCCCGACCTCAGTTCTTATAAACATAAGCAAAATTAACAACTGTGCATGTTACAATTGGCGACTAGTGAAACGCACAAGAGAAGAATGCAATTTACAAGACGAACTATGTTCCCATTGTATGTTCCCTCTGAGGTTGCCCTTATCTTGACCTAGAGGCTCACTCTTCTCTCCGTGAGCTTGTCCAGGAGGGGTTGTATTTTTGATGGGAGTGTCTAGAATTGACAATTGATATATGCCATAGGATGAGGTAATGTTTTGGTTCTAAGTGGTACCAAGAACAAGATAAGAACTTCAGTTTAGGAGACCAAACTGAAGGATAATTTATAGCCAATGCTGTCTGGCTAGGTGTGTCTTGGCTATAAATGATACTAAGAACTGTTTTGTAAGCACTCTCATATAATTCATTTATGGACACTGAATTGATCTGAGAGTCACAGGGCTATGATGAAGCTCATATAATTAAAGATGGACTTTATGATAACTCTGACTTGTGTGTGGTTTGCTCTTTCATGATTTGGTAATACAGGAAATTTCCACGACACCACTCCAAGTGAACCAGCTGATGGTTCATTCATAAGCCAGTTTACCAATGAATACCAGGACCTCTTCCAAGGTATAGAAAAGCTCAGACTTTCAAGTGAAGCTGCACATTGTGCAACCACACAGGAGGATTCCTTTTCACATGAGAGAAAAGGTTAAACAGCAGCTTGACACACTAAAAATCCAAGTTACATCCAGACTCAAGGTACATCAACCTTCACTACACATACTGGCCTCTAGAGATACACCAGACTGAACTTTGGCATAAATTCAGCTGCCGAGGTGTTTCAAAATGCAATACAGCAAGTGCTACAAGGCACTCCCAACATGAGAAACATGAGTGATGACATCCTAGATCTCAAGATGAACACAACGCAAAGTCTTAAAGCTGTGTTTCAGAGATTGAGAGAGAAAAATCTCACGCTGAACAAAGGAAAATGTAAATAGAGCAAAACAACACTTGAGTTTTATGGCTATGTTTTACCAGAGCAAGGCATTTCGGCGGATCCAAAGAAAATCAAAGCCATACAGAATCTGCCAGCGCCTCGGGAAGTTCGCAATCTCCTGGGCATGACACAATACTGCAAGAAAAGCCTACTTTGACCCAGCCAAGAGGTCGACACTGTTAGTTGACGACAGCCCAATTGGTTTAGGTGCCATACTAAGTCAGCACAACCCTACAAGTGACAAAGACGCCCATATCATTGCATATGCCAGCCGAGCGCTCTCAGAAGTTGAACAGTGCTACTCACAAACCGAAAGAGAAGCTTTGGCGATCATCTGTTAATGCGAAAACTTTCACTTGTTTCTCTATGGAGCTCACTTAACGGTCATCACAGACCATAAACCACTAGAGCTTATCTTCAACAACCCAAAAGCCACACCCCCAGCACGACTTGAGCGATGAAGACTGAGAATACAACCCTACAGCTACATTGTGAAGTACAAAGCCGGTAAAGACAACCCCGTCGACTACATGTCAAGACATCCCATCGCAAAGGTAACCCCACAAAGAACCTCTCACATGGCAGGAATACAGTGCCTTGCGAAAGTATTCGGCCCCCTTGAACTTTGCGACCTTTTGCCACATTTCAGGCTTCAAACATAAAGATATAAAACTGTATTTTTTTGTGAAGAATCAACAACAAGTGGGACACAATCATGAAGTGGAACGACATTTATTGGATATTTAAAACTTTTTTAACAAATCAAAAACTTAAAAATTGGGCGTGCAAAATTATTCAGCCCCTTTACTTTCAGTGCAGCAAACTCTCTCCAGAAGTTCAGTGAGGATCTCTGAATGATCCAATGTTGACCTAAATGACTAATGATGATAAATACAATCCACCTGTGTGTAATCAAGTCTCCGTATAAATGCACCTGCACTGTGATAGTCTCAGAGGTCCGTTAAAAGCGCAGAGAGCATCATGAAGAACAAGGAACACACCAGGCAGGTCCGAGATACTGTTGTGAAGAAGTTTAAAGCCGGATTTGGATACAAAAAGATTTCCCATCTTTAACATCCCAAGGAGCACTGTGCAAGCGATAATATTGAAATGGAAGGAGTATCAGACCACTGCAAATCTACCAAGACCTGGCCGTCCCTCTAAACTTTCAGCTCATACAAGGAGAAGACTGATCAGAGATGCAGCCAAGAGGCCCATGATCACTCTGGATGAACTGCAGAGATCTACAGCTGAGGTGGGAGACTCTGTCCATAGGACAACAATCAGTCATATATTGCACAAATCTGGCCTTTATGGAATAGTGGCAAGAAGAAAGCCATTTCTTAAAGATATCCATAAAAAGTGTCGTTTAAAGTTTGCCACAAGCCACCTGGGAGACACACCAAACATGTGGAAGAAGGTGCTCTGGTCAGATGAAACCAAAATTGAACTTTTTGGCAACAATGCAAAACGTTATGTTTGGCGTAAAAGCAACACAGCTCATCACCCTGAACACACTGTCAAACATGGTGGTGGCAGCATCATGGTTTGGGCCTGCTTTTCTTCAGCAGGGACAGGGAAGATGGTTAAAATTGATGGGAAGATGGATGGAGCCAAATACAAGACCATTCTGGAAGAAAACCTGATGGAGTCTGCAAAAGACCTGAGACTGGGACGGAGATTTGTCTTCCAACAAGACAATGAGGCAAAACATAAAGCAAAATCTACAATGGAATGGTTCAAAAATAAACATATCCAGGTGTTAGAATGGCCAAGTCAAAGTTCAGACCTGAATCCATTCGAGAATCTGTGGAAAGAACTGAAAACTGCTGTTCACAAATGCTCTCCATCCAACCTCACTGAGCTCGAGCTGTTTTGCAAGGAGGAATGGGAAAAAATTCAGTCTCTCGATGTGCAAAACTGATAGAGACATACCCCAAGCGACTTATAGCTGTAATCGCAGCAAAAGGTGGCGCTACAAAGTATTAACTTAAGGGGGCTGAATAATTTTGCACGCCCAATTTTTCAGTTTTTGATTTGTTAAAAAAGTTTGAAATATCCAATAAATGTCGTTCCACTTCATGATTGTGTCCCACTTGTTGTTGATTCTTCACAAAAAAATACAGTTTTATATCTTTATGTTTGAAGCCTGAAATGTGGCAAAAGGTCGCAAAGTTCAAGGGGGCCGAATACTTTCGCAAGGCACTGTATGTGAACGTTATCATTGACAACACAGTTCCCAAAGTTATGACTTTAGAAAAGGTGCAAGAAGAAACAAAGAAAAGGCTCAGCTCACCACATGACACACAAGATGCTGATTTCCAAACATTAAAAGCACTCTTTCGCATGAAACATGAACTAACAATCAATACACAAGCAAACGTCATTCTGAGAGGAACGCTGCTCGTTCTTCCAATCTCTCTCCAAGAAAAAACAATCAACCTAGCTCACACAGGACATCTAGGCATTGTCAAAACAAAACAGCTACTGAGAGAGAAGGTTTGGTTTCCAGTCATAGATGACATGTTGGAAAAAGCAATTCCACACTGCATTCCATGTAAAGCTGCCACTGTAGAAAATCATATGGAACCACTGCCTATGTCGAAACTACCCAAAGGTCCATGGCTAGAAGTATCAGTCAATTTCTGCGGTCCTTTCCCATCCGGTGACTACCTACTTGTAGTTGTCGGCGAATACTCAAGGTGTCTGGAAATTGAAATCGCAAAGTCCATATCTGCCAAACTTCCCAAACTTGGCAAAGTTTTCTCCTCCTTTGGTGTACCTGAGATTGTTAAAACGGACAATTGACCTCCCTTCAATGGACAGTCCTTCACCATCGTGAAGGCGCACACCTGTTACCATCGTTACGCGCACCTATGCATGTTCAGACTCACCTGGACTCCATCACCACCATGATTACCGTCCCTATATATGTCACTCCCTTTGGTTCTTTCCCCAGGCGTTATTGTTTCTGTGTCTTGTCTGTGTGCTGTTATTGTTTCTTGTTTTGCATTACGCTGTGTTTATTTATTAAAACAATCACTCTCTGAACTTGCTTCCCAACTCTCAGCGCACACGGTTAAAAAATAACGCCTCACCTAAGAGAAGCATCAGGGAGTGTTTTTTGTTGATATTGTCTCAGTGGGAATGACTTCGAGTCCGGGAGCCACTACAGGCTCCCCTGCCTCCGCCAGCTCGTAAGGCTCTCATGCCTCAGCCGGATCGCCAGGCTCCCCCGCCTCAGCCGGTCTGTCAGGTTCCTGCCCCCCAGCCGGCGACAGGTTCCCGCGCATTAGCAGGAGTGACTGATCCCCGGGATCGTCCCTTTGGTTGGCGTCCTGCGGCTGGAGCCAAACGCGCCGGGGAGGGGTATCGTCACGTATGCTCTCTCTCTGGCGCTCTAGGTCGCCATGGTCCCGCATCTCAGCCGGATTGCTAAGTTTTCCTCTGTGTCGGGCCTAGGTCACCAGGCTGCTCGTTATGGCGCACACCTGTCACCATCGTTAGACTCACATCACCTCCCTGATTACCTTCCCTATATACTGTATGTCACTCCCTTTGGTTCCTTTCCCAGGCATTATTGTTTGTGTTTCTTGTCTGTGTGCTGTTAGTGTTCCTTGTTTTGTATTATGTTGCGTTTATTTATTAAAACACTCACTCCCTGAACTTGTTTCCCGACTCTCAGCGCACATCGTTACACATATCTGCCCACTCATTGGCCAGAATGGTCCTATCTGATCTCGTCTCTATCCTCCTTCCCGCCTGCCTTCCATATTTGAGGACATTTATTTCCATTGTAAGAGTGGTCACTTGACTATCTTGTCAATCTAATAGATCATCTTTGGTGACACTCCAGCTTAACTCATCCTCTACATTTACTGAATCGGTTGAACAGTGCAGAAGAGAATCTCCCCTGACAGTTATTTTTCTCTAGTCAGGATCAGAAAGAAAGACGTGCTCCGTTAGGTTAATTGGACAGAAAGTGCACTGGCAGAAAGTGATGTTGCCGGGTTTCCAAGGAAATAGTATTTTCAACCTAACTTCCGTTTGGGAACTCTGCTGAGACGTCTTTCTATGCCTGCTATGTTAGGTTACTGACTATGAACAGTACTGTCACAGAACAATGAGCCAGATATTTCACCGGATGTATAAGTGTGAAGCATCCAGTTGTTGTTTCCACTAACTACCAAATATGGTGATGAGAGGAAGCCCAGTGGCCGGCAGTGGGAGAAGATGGAGATTGATTTTGGTCAACATTAATGCAAATATTTTCATCAATGAAACATTTTATCTCAACACAGTTTCTGTTCCCAAAACTCGAATCGGTTACGAACAGAGTGGACAGTTCGTAGATTTGACCTTTTTCCAAAGTTGTAAAAAACTACGTTGTTTAGGAATGCAAGGGCGAATTTAGTTATTGCACATGCTCACTTCACAGAGTAGGCGTTCCCTAACGACAATAAGCAAATACATGCTAGAACCGCCAATAGGATCTCGCTAGCTCATGCTTGGCTCTGCCCCCCTCCTTGCTTGTTCTGCCCAATATGAATAATTTGTTCCCATTTGAAACGACAGGCTGTGGTCCATCTTGGGTTAGTTATAAAAATATTTGGTACTGTCTTTGGAAATACTGTATATAATGACGAGATGGTTTTGACTCCGCCCTAACATAGTTTGGGCTTTGGAACATTGTGAGTCATTGTCCGAAAGGCAGACAGGCAGGCGGTCCCAATAGGGTCTGTCTCCAGCAGATACGTCTCATGCCACAGACACTGTGAGACATGACCTCAGACAGGTCGAATTGTGCCAGAGAGGATGGCGCGTCACCGCCACCAACAGCATGGTTGGTGAAATTACATTTAGAATTAGAGTCTAAGTGATTTTGATTTGATGTATTAGAATCCCCATTAGCGATAGCTAGTCTTACTGGGGTCCGACACATAACTAAAAAGACATTACAGACAAAATACTTTACAATTGACATATTTCAGAATGTTAAAATGTAGTGTGTGTGCATCTATCAGTTACACATACATGTCAGTACATACAAACAACAAGTAGGTCACATGGGTTAGAGGAGTTATGCCGTGAGGTGTTGCTTTATTTGTTTTTATGAAACCAGGTTTGCTGTTCACTTGCACTACATAAG
Source organism: Oncorhynchus clarkii lewisi (assembly GCF_045791955.1). Taxonomy (NCBI): domain Eukaryota; kingdom Metazoa; phylum Chordata; class Actinopteri; order Salmoniformes; family Salmonidae; genus Oncorhynchus; species Oncorhynchus clarkii. Next base: position 51,872,286 of record NC_092156.1, read on the forward strand.
ATGGAAAAGAGTTCCATGCACTCATGACTCTTTATAATACTGTACATTTCCTTGAATTTGTTCTGAAGCTGAGGACTGTGCAAAGACCCCTGGTGGCCTGTCTGATAAAATATGTGCAGTCAAAAAAGCAGAGCCTCACTTTATTACCGACAGACATCTTTACAATCATTGAATCGACAGTATATGTTTTGACCATGACAGTTTACAATCTAAGGTAAAACCAAGTAATTGAGTCTCTTCAACTTGTTCAACAGCCACACCATTCATTACCAGATTCAGCTAGAACTTAGAACTAGAACTTATGGAATGATTTGCTCTTAGTTTTAGAGATGTTCAGGACCAGTTTATTACTGGCCACCCATTCCAAAACAGCTTGCAACTCTTTGCTAAGGGTTTAAATGACTTCATTAGCTGTGGTTGCTGATGTGTATGCGGTTGAGTCATCGGCATACATGAACACACATGCTATGTTTAATGCCAGTGGCAGGTCATTGGTTAAAAAAATAGAAAAGATTAGATGGCCTAGAGAGCTGCCATGCGGTACATCACTCTTTACATGTTTGACATTAAAGAAGCTTCCATGAATGAAAACTGAGTTATATTAGATAGATAGCTCTGAATCCACGATCTAACAGTACAGCTCCCACAATCTTGTTATTATAAAAATGTTCATCAGTCATTTGTGTCATTGCAGTGCATGTTGAGTGCCTTCTCTATAAGCATGCTGACTCTGTTGTTAATTTGTTTACAGAGAAATAGCTTTGGATTTGGTCAAACACAATTTTTTCGAACATTTTGCTAAGCGCTGGCATCAAGCTGAATTGTCTACTGTTAGAACCAGTAAAGGCCGCTTTAACACTTTTGTTGGGTAGCCAAATTACCTGCCTGGATATAGCCACTATATTGTGATCACGACATTCAATTTGTATGGATACAGCTTCAGAATAAAGTTCTACAGTACATGTGGATGATCTTGTTCCTGTAGTGTTGTAAACATCCTGGTTAGGTTGATTAATAACCTGAACCAGATTACAGGCACTGGTTACAGTGAGAAGCTTCCTCTTGAGTGGACAGCTTGATGAAAATCAGTCAATATTCAGGTTCCCAAGAAAGTAGACCTCCCTGTTTGCATCACATACACTATCAAACATTTCACACATATTATTTATATGCTGACTGTTAGCACTTGGTGTCCTATAGCAACATCCAAAGGCAAAGGCTTTAGATGTGCCAGGTGAACCTGAAAGCACAAGACTTCAATAACACTTGACATAAGATCTTCTCTAAGCATTACAGGGATATGGCTCTGAATATATATACAGCAACACCTCCCCCATAAGCATTTCTGTCTCTTCTACAGAAGAGACAGGAATGTGTTACTACTGCTGTATTATCAAATGAATTATCAAAGTGAGTCTGAAAAATGGCAAATATTTGAAGGATTTCATTAACCTTATTTCTAAGGTTGAAGGTGGTTGAAGGTTGAAGGTGGTCTTCTTCGGCTTGCAAGCCTCCCCCTTTTTCCTCCAAACATAACAATGATCATTATAGTGTTTATACTTGCGTACTATTGTTTGTACAGATGAACGTGGTACCTTCAGGCGTCTGGAAATTGCTCCCAAGGATGAACCAGACTTGTGGAGGTCTACCATTTTTTTCTGTCTTGGCTGATTTCTTTTGATTCCCCCATGATGTCAAGCAAAGAGGCACTGAGTTTGAAGGTAGGCCTTGAAATGCATCCACAGGTACACCTCCAATTGACTCAAATGATGTCAGAAACTTCTAAAGCCATGACATCATTTTCTGGAATTTTCCAATTTGTTAAAAGGCACAGTCAATTTAGTGTATGTAAACTTCTGACCTACTGGAATTGTGATACAGTGAATTATAAGTTAAATAATCTGTCTGTAAACAATTGTTGGAAAAATTACTTGTGTCATGCACAAAGTAGATGTCCTAACCGACTTGCCAAAACTGTAGTTTGTTAACAAGAAATTGTGGTGAAAAACTAGTTTTACTGTCTCCAACCTAAGTGTTTATACAATTCAGACTTCAACTGTACATACATCCCTGGCATATTACATCATGTATGCAGCAGCATGCAATACATTTTTGTACTCACCTTGTTGTGCTGTGCTCACTTCCTTCCAAACCACGCATTGTTGAATTTGCAATTTTCAACTTGTTGTGTAATGTTTATGTCCAATAGCCGATGAGCACCAATACATTTTATTTGTAATTTCTCTTCATTATTTATATTCATACGACAAGGACTGAAAAGGATTCGCCAGTAGATTGTCAACTTGATTCAAGACAATGACTGCAGTCCAATCAAAGCTACTGTACATATAACGTGATTTGACTTAATTTTATCATATAACGACCGTGAGCCTTCTTTATCAATGACCGTGAGCCTTCTTGGATGAGCACTTCCAATGTAACTCTATGGCAGCACCCAAAGGGCTAGAATTTCCATAGTTTACCCTTAGACTTCGAGGTGACGTACAGTCGTGGCCAAAAGTTTTGAGAATGACACAAATATTAATTATCACAAAGTCTGCTGCCTCAGTTTGTATGATGTCAATTTGCATATACTCCAGAATGTTATGAAGAGTGATCAGATGAATTGCAATTAATTGCAAAGTCCCTTTTTGCCATGCAATCACAAAAAAAAACATTTCCACTGCATTTCAGCCCTGCCACAAAAGGACCAGCTGACATCATGTCAGGGATTCTCTCGTTAATACAGGTGTGAGTGTTGATGAGGACAAGGCTGGAGATCACTCTGTCATGCTGATTGAGTTCGAATAACAGACTGGAAGCTTAAAAAGGAGGGTGGTGCTTGGAATCATTGTTATTCCTCTGTCAATCATGGTTACCTGCAAGGAAACACGTACCGTCATCATTGCTTTGCACAAAAAGGGCTTCACAGGCAAGGATATTGCTGCCAGTAAGATGCACCTAAATCAACCATTTATCGGATCATCAAGAACTTCAAGGAGAGTGGTTCAATTGTTGTGAAGAAGGCTTCAGGGCGCCCAAGAAAGTCCAGCAAGTGCCAGGACCGTCTGCGGGATCGGGGCACCACCAGTACAGAGCTTGCTCAGGAATGGCAGCAGGCAGGTGTGAGTGCATCTGCACGCACAGTGAGGTGAAGACTTTTGGAGGATGGCCTGGTGTCAAGAAGGGCTGCAAAGAAGCCATTTCTCTTCAGGAAAAACATCAGGGACAGACTGATATTCTGAAAAAGGTATAGGGATTGGACCGCTGAGAACTGGGGTAAAGTCATTTTCTCTGATGAATCCCCATTCCAATTGTTTGGGGCATCCAGAAAAAAAGCTTGTCCGGAGAAGACAAGGTGAGCGCTACCATCAGTCCTGTGTCATGCCAACAGTAAAGTATCCTGAGACCATTCATGTGTGGGGTTGCTTCTCAGCCAAGGGAGTGGGCTCACTCACAATTTTGCCTAAGAACACAGCCATGAATAAAGAATGGTACCAACACATCCTCTGAGAGCAACTTCACCCAACCATCCAGGAACAGTTTGTAGATGAACAATGCCTTTTCCAGCATTCCAGCATGCACCTTGCCATATGGCAAAAATGATAAATAAGAAAATCGGCGAACAAAACATCGATATTTTGGGTCCATGGCCAGGAAACTCCCCAGACCTTAATCCCATTGAGAACTTGTGGTCAATCCTCAAGAGGCAGGTGGACAAACAAAAACCCACATATTCTGACAAACTCCAAGCATTGATTATGCAAGAATGGGCTGCCATCACTCAGGATGTGGCCCAGAAGTTAATTGACAGCATGCCAGGGTGGATTGCAGAGGTCTTGAAAAAGAAGGGTCAACACTGCAATTATTGACTCTTTGCATCAACCTCATGTAATTGTCAGTAAAAGCCTTTGACACTTATGAAATGTTTGTAATTATACTTCAGTATTCCATAATAACACCTGACAAAATATCTAAAGATACTGAAGCAGCGAACTTTGTGGAAATTCATATTTGTGTAATTCTCAAAACTTTTGGCCACGACTGTAGTGTCCCCATGACACTGAGCACTGAGCCAATCATGGCGCAACGCTCCGTATTTTCTGCTGGCTTGCCCCACCACCACAGAAAGCACAGAGCTTGGCTGAAACACCTGCATTTTGGAGCTGACTTACTCAAGAAAACAAAAATGGTTTTATTAACTCAATGAAATAGATGATTTTTTTTACATGGTTTCCAAACTGATATGTGACATGTATTAATGGCAAAAATATATATTTTATTGCTTAAAATGCCCTGAATGATGGGTCGCCACTGAGTTGGGGGAGGAAACGGGACGGAAGGGGTGTAGTGGAACAGAACTAATGAAGAGAATTTAATGTAGTTAGGCCTTGACTGGCCTTTACACTCCAGTACAGTGGCTGGCGATGTATGCATCTTGAAGGTAGAATGCGACCCGCCAACCCAATTCCAACGAAGAAGAAGGTGAAGATTTCTGATAGGAGCTCTGTAACTCATTGCGAAACATTTGTCCAACAACATCCAGGTTGGGTAGTTCAACTATATATTTGGTTATTCTTTCTAGTCTAAATAATTGAGCAATTCTGTTTTCGATTTTTCGAAAACAGAAATATTTTCTTGCTAGCTACATTACTTTTCAACACGACATCATAACGTTGTTGTCACACGTGGATACTACTACTGCCGTGAGTTAGCTCATCTGCGAATTCCTAGCTTAGCTACCATTTGTTAGCAAGGACATTTTCGTTTTCATAGAAGGTTAGCTTTTTGTGTTAGACACGATCGTTCATGTGAACGTATAGTGTGAGATTCGATGCCTCCTGCAAGCAAACGGACGAGAAAAGAGGACTCACTGCTGGAGTTGGCGTGTGAGTGGGGGTCCTGCCAAGATTCGTTCGATCGGATGCAGGAGTTCTGCGAGCATGTGGAGGGTCACCTCAAGGCGCTGGACATAGAGGACGGGGGAAATTACTCATTTGGTGAGCGGGCAAGGGGAGCATGGATTACTCTCTTTTCACAGCCACACAGTACCTCCGACGTGGAGTGACGCTCTGTGTGAGAGATACAATGCATAAGAGAGGAAAAGTCTAACCTTAATTTTTATTTGAGATAAAGTAGCTATCAAAGGCTATTGTGGAAGACACTCATGTTGTACAATGCCATATGCATGTATCTTGTTCGTTTTATGTCACTAGAGGAGCACAGCTGTCTATGGAAAGATTGTGGGTTCTGCTCTGTGGAGAGTGCCGAGGAGTTTAAGCGCCACGTCTATTTCCACTGTTACCACACCAAGCTGAAGCAGTGGGGCCAGGGGGTACTCAAGGGCCAGCTCAGCATCGGCACCTGCACCATTGGCCTCCACAACCGCAACATCGTGCCTGACATCACAGACAACTTCATCTGCCAGTGGGAGCAATGTGAGGTGAGACACTGTTGGTGTGGGTTATATCTAGCTTAGATGTGAAGCTTGTGGACAGACAGACATGGCATTAAGCCGGGCATAGACCAGGGACGTGAACAGTCAGGCACGAAACACACACAACTCTTTCATTTAGATGGGCTCAAATCTATTCAAGTGGACCGGTTTAAGCATATCAGTTTAAGTGGTGAAGTTTTCACACATTTGTTGGTCTTAATAAGTTCATTACTATGAGAATAACATGTTTTTGTGTGTGTGCATTTGCAGCAACCCTCCCTTGCTAACCCAGAGTGGTTCTACCGCCATGTGGAGATGCACAGTATGTGTATGGATGTACCCTCTGCTGATAAGGAGCTCTTGGTGCGCTGTGGCTGGAAGGGTGAGTCCACTGACCCCTGTAAAAATGGCAGCAGTGATTAACACAGGCTAGTTTACAACTTTTCATGGAGAAGTAGAGGTGTTTGTGTGTTTCAGTTGAAGGATGTGGGGTTTTTGATTATTTTGGAATTGAGGGTGGATAAAATAGGTAAAAGCAGGTTATTACTGATTTCATGTGACCTGGAACCATAGTGTAACTGCTACTGAGAGTATCACCTACATATTTTCCCCTGGCTTTTCTCCAGACTGCGAGGCCACATTTAAAGGGCGTTTTAAGCTGCGGGAGCACCTGCGGAGCCACACTGGGGAGAAGGTGGTGGCCTGCCCAATCTGTGGAGGGATGTTTGCCAACAACACCAAGTTCTTTGACCACATCAGACGGCAGACCACCATCGAGGGTGAGAGGGGAAGGTCAGGGGTGGATTGGATTAATGCCGTTGCTAACATTGTGGAGTATAACCCAGTAACAAATTTACTTAATGACTGACTATAACTGTGTGTCTGTGGTCCCTTGTCTCTCCTAGGTCAGAGGTTCCAGTGCTCCCACTGCTCCAAACGCTTTGCAACAGAGAGACTACTGAGGGACCACATGAGGAATCATGGTCAGTCCCTTGAACTCCCTTTGTATTTCTATTACACGTTGCTGTCGTTTGATGCCCAGTAATACTGTGCTCTGATCTGTATCTTTTTTTCCTTCTCGCTCCTTCTCTGCTGTTAGTAAATCACTACAAGTGTCCATTGTGTGATATGACCTGCCCATCCCCCTCATCACTGCGGAATCACATAAAGTTCCGCCATAGCAACGAGAAGCCTTACAGCTGTGAATACTGCGAGTACAGGTAGGTTAATAAATTAGGAAAATAGTTAGGTAATGCCCAGGACTCCCGGTCAGTAATATAAGCCAACACCATCCATTTCTGACAGAGATCATGTCCATACTCTATCAATATTATGAAAGTGAATTATATTGAAGGAGTACCTGTTTAGTGTGTGCAAGTGTTAACGATAGTATGGGCAGAACCCATCCTAACCCGTCTTTCCTGTGGTGTGTGTGTGTATCTCTCCTCAGCTGTAAGAACCTGATCGACCTTCGTAAACACCTGGACACCCACAGCACTGAGCCGGCCTACCGCTGTGACTTCAACAACTGTGACTACACCACACGCTCACTGCACTCCATCAAGAACCACTACAAGAAAGTACATGAGGTGAGTTAGGGATATTTACAAATGTTTATCCTTTTTATACTGCTGCACTGTGCTGGGCTGGCCTGGTCATGCGTCCATCGCAGTTGGTGGAAATGTGCTGAAAAGGACAATATGAAGCCAGCCCGGTACGGTTTGTGTCCGCCATGAAAAAACAACTCTATTAATTGTGATCCATTCCAAAACTATGTGTGACCTATTTTCTAAGATGTTTGCTTTTTGTGTTGACGACTCAGGGGGATTTTGTGGCTCGCTACAAGTGTCATGTCTGTGAGCAGTGCTTCACTAGGGGAAACAACCTCACTGCCCACCTCCGCAAGAAGCACCAGTTCAAATGGCCCCCTGGACACCCCCGATTCAGGTACCAACATAGCAAGCGTAACATTTATAGCCAGCATACTAGGACAACCAATTCTAAAGTGCATGTGGTTGAGATTGCATCTAACAGCATGTTTATGTGGAGATGGTTTGTATTAACAAGGCCTCATTCAATGCAAGTAGTTTGACTCCAGAATCATTACTAGGTGAATGAGAAAGTCTTGAGCATCGTTCGGGAATCATTTTGGTCTTGTGGCTAACACCTCCGTCTTCCTTCTCTCTCCCAGGTATAGGGAGCATGAGGATGGCTTCATGCGTCTGCAGCTGATCCGCTATGAGAGTGTGGAGCTGACCGAGCAACTGATGAGAGAGAGACCGGAGGGCCACGAGGGGGAGGGGGAGGACGCTGCCCGGACAGATATCCTGGGGCCTGGGGAGGATGCCAGGGTAGTAGCACACTCCACAGAGGTACAGGTGGAGCTGAGAGGGGTGCTGTTGGAGGGGGAGCAGGAGGAGGGTGTGTTCTATGATTTGACTGGGGGGGACTCGTCTCAGGCAGGGGAGGACACTGTGATCCTGCAGCTACAGGACACTGCTCAGCAGCTGGGCATGCAGGTGGTATAACCACTACAACCCCTCACATAGACATGCTGCTCATCTAATGGCTTGTTCCTCTGAGATACTGAGCAGTGACACAGCACAGAGGCACCAGGACTAAGGGAAGGACGGGAGAGCTTTACCGTTTTTTTTGCGTACCTGTCTACTGAGTATGAGGAGGGGGAACTCTTCAAGGATTCACACATCCTAAATATTGGGATTTAACCAGCAGGACTGGCCTTCCCTGCCATCACTGCAGGGCCCACACTCCTCATAGCACTCTGTCAGAAGATATGGAGTTGATATTGTGGATGTGATTTCTTGGGCTGAAGAGTTGTTTTCCAACGTCTGATCCTCGATTGTTGGAGACCAAGACAGTTGCTATGTTTTGCATTATGAACAACTTTGAGCTGAGCTGAATGGACTTCATAGGTGTATACTATAAAGCAGGATCAATGAGTTAGCCAGCTAGAGTTATATAACTTGTTATATTTTTTGGGGGGGTGGGGGGGGGTTGAAATGTGTTGGTCTAAAGGCGTCAGCATGCTTCAGTTCGGCTGGCACCTAGCCAAACTTGGCTAACCGAATGAGTGTGCTCGCATACACCCTTAAATGACCTTTGCTTGAAAAATTTGAAAAAAAGCGACAATAGTACTGTTTGTCTAATCAGAATTAATTTAAGATGACTCAAGAAATCTGTAATTAATCTTGATGTTTTTGACGAAGAAATCTTAGTCGTGCAATTTTATATCTAAGATGTTTGGTGAAGTATTTTTCAAAGGAAAAAATGTGCTTGAAAATGAGTCGTCTCTCGTTGAATGACAACAGACTATTCAAGAATCCATACTGTTGACCAGTCACAGACAAAGGGGTGTGAGCTTCGGCTCTGAACTTCGGCTTGCCTCCAAAACGTCACAAAATGTCATCTTAATATATGCATAAACTCTGCCAAATTGTTTTGGCTGGGAAGCATGAGGATGCCTTAATTCAGTGTTTTCCAACTCCAGTCCTCGAATACACCCAAACAACGCATAATTTTGTTGCTCTGGAGAATTTCATCTAATTCAACTTATTGAGGGTTTGATGATTAGTTGAATCGGGTGTGCTTGTCCAGGGCTACAACAAAAATGTGTTGAATACAATTGATTCAAGTTAAAATAAAATAACCAGAAAATGAATAGTTATTGCTGGTTGTTTATCTAAGTTAGCTGGCTAACTCATTGACCCTGCTTTTTATTATACCGCTCAGCTGTTTGATTTGACATTTGTTTTTTGGTCCTGGGCAATAAACAGATTGTGCTTTTTATTGGCTTGTATCGTATTTTGCATTGCTGTCACTCACCTTTTTAGAGTGTGTATATTTAGTTTGATGCACATTTCAGAACATTGCATGTAGATGTGAACTGATGATTCTCTATCAAGTGAAGCAGAACGTTGTGTATAATACTTATCTATATTTTGCTCTTAATTATCCCACAGAAATTGATTTACTGCGTGTGCGTGCCTGTGTGTGCATGGTGTGAAAGAGAGCATTCTCTGGCCTAGAATCTAATCCACTTAGTGGTGCTCTTGCATCCGGCTTGTTGCCCGTCAGACACTTCCTCCAATGATGGACAAGACTGGCAGACACAGAGAGGCTATGTACAGGACTGAAATAGGATGCTCTTGATTGTTGCCACTCTATTCAACGGCAGAGATGGAATCCATACTTTTTGCTCTAGTCGTGCAGCTATTGCAATGCACTCAAGAAAGCCATTCTTATAACAATATTTTGTTATTTCTCGCCTCCTTTTCTTATACACTACAATTGCATATCCATACAAAACTGTATAATGTACATGAATATATCTGCAACCCATGCTATGGCTCTGTGTAAGCACAGCACATAGTATTATATCTGTGGTAGTAGTGGATGGGTTGTTGTTAGCTGTGTTTAAAAGATTAACCAGTCCTAGGAGCTTAGTGTTAGCAGCACTCTCTCTGCTTCCTTACTCTGTCGCTATCTCTGGACCCTACTGCAGATAGAGTTCATGCAGAACACCTGAAGACTACTTGGCATGCTTCTGTACCTTTTTATGGAGATTTAAATGGAAGTTTGAAGAGAAACATCCATGCATGCTTTTTCTTTGGTTCAGAACTGAGTTGTTTACCTATCCTGCTTGTAGAGACTGCTACTGAGGGACAGAAGACAGGCAACCATGAGACTGTACTCACTGCTGCTTCTGCTCCTGGGGTCCTCACACGGGGTATTCGCACAGCTGCTTGAGTTAATGGAGGAGGAAGGTAGCGGTAAGATATTTTAATAGAACAGTATTACTCGTGATGGTTATTGAATGAAAGTACATAACTTTCGTGAGGTTTACCCTTGGTTCAGTACATACATTTGAGTCATTTAGCGGTTTGTCTTATCCAAAGTGACTTAAATCAGCTCCAGGATGTATGTAATCTGATGAAATTGAAATGATTCATTCAGATTTGACAGGTAACTTAGTGTATATTATCTGATGGAACTGATCTGATTCAGGTGTGACAGAGGTGACTCCAGAGCCAGAAACTGTGGATGACACCTACTGGTCAGGCACAGCCCCCATCTGTATGGGAGGTTGTAAGGGGAGACACCAGGAACTGAAGAAGGATCGCTGTGGGGACTCTGACTGCTGCTGGTTTGGCTATAAATCCCTCTGCAGAGGTACTACTCCCACATGTAACCTTTATCTGCTGTACCCTGCTCTCTCACTGTAGTGTAGCACATTCATCATCATAATTACATAAAAATTCTATCAAATTGTATTTTCCTTAACAACAGGAAATGAATGAATTTGTCAGTACACTGAAATGTATCAAACTAAAATTGGAAATACATTGTACTATCTTTATCTTCTCATACAGTATATTAGTCATTATTCTCTACTTTGCGCATGCTCTGTTTGTCCTGTTTGCTCTTGTTCTGTAGTGTTTGTCCTGTTTGCTCTTGTTCTATAGTGTTTGTCCTGTTTGCTCTTGTTCTATAGTGTTTGTCCTGTTTGCTCTTGTTCTGTAGTGTCTGTCCTGTTTGCTCTTGTTCTGTAGTGTCTGTCCTGTTTGCTCTTGTTCTGTAGTGTTTGTCCTGTTTGCTCTTGTTCTGTAGTGTTTGTCCTGTTTGCTCTTGTTCTATAGTGTTTGTCCTGTTTGCTCTTGTTCTATAGTGTTTGTCCTATTTGCTCTTGTTCTGTAGTGTTTGTCCTGTTTGCTCTTGTTCTATAGTGTTTGTCCTGTTTGCTCTTGTTCTATAGTGTTTGTCCTGTTTGCTCTTGTTCTATAGTGTTTGTCCTGTTTGCTCTTGTTCTATAGTGTTTGTCCTGTTTGCTCTTGTTCTGTAGTGTTTGTCCTGTTTGCTATTGTTCTGTAGTGTTTGTCCTGTTTGCTCTTGTTCTGTAGTGTTTGTCCTGTTTGCTCTTGTTCTATAGTGTTTGTCCTGTTTGCTCTTGTTCTATAGTGTTTGTCCTATTTGCTCTTGTTCTGTAGTGTTTGTCCTGTTTGCTCTTGTTCTATAGTGTTTGTCCTGTTTGCTCTTGTTCTATAGTGTTTGTCCTGTTTGCTCTTGTTCTATAGTGTTTGTCCTGTTTGCTCTTGTTCTATAGTGTTTGTCCTGTTTGCTCTTGTTCTGTAGTGTTTGTCCTGTTTGCTCTTGTTCTGTAGTGTTTGTCCTGTTTGCTCTTGTTCTATAGTGTTTGTCCTGTTTGCTCTTGTTCTATAGTGTTTGTCCTGTTTGCTCTTGTTCTATAGTGTTTGTCCTGTTTGCTCTTGTTCTGTAGTGTTTGTCCTGTTTGCTCTTGTTCTGTAGTGTTTGTCCTGTTTGCTCTTGTTCTGTAGTGTTTGTCCTGTTTGCTCTTGTTCTATAGTGTTTGTCCTGTTTGCTCTTGTTCTATAGTGTTTGTCCTGTTTGCTCTTGTTCTATAGTGTTTGTCCTGTTTGCTCTTGTTCTATAGTGTTTGTCCTGTTTGCTCTTGTTCTATAGTGTTTGTCCTGTTTGCTCTTGTTCTATAGTGTTTGTCCTGTTTGCTCTTGTTCTATGGTGTTTGTCCTGTTTGCTCTTGTTCTATGGTGTTTGTCCTGTTTGCTCTTGTTCTATGGTGTTTGTCCTGTTTGCTCTTGTTCTATGGTGTTTGTCCTGTTTGCTCTTGTTCTATGGTGTTTGTCCTGTTTGCTCTTGTTCTATGGTGTTTGTCCTGTTTGCTCTTGTTCTATGGTGTTTGTCCTGTTTGCTCTTGTTCTATGGTGTTTGTCCTGTTTGCTCTTGTTCTATGGTGTTTGTCCTGTTTGCTCTTGTTCTATGGTGTTTGCTCTTGTTCTATGGTGTTTGCTCTTGTTCTATGGTGTTTGCTCTTGTTCTATGGTGTTTGTCCTGTTTGCTCTTGTTCTATGGTGTTTGTTCTGTCCTGTGTGGTTCAGTGAACTGTGGGAGGCCTGATGTGGACTATAACGGGATGGTGTACGGGAACGACTGGTGGGTTGGCTCAGTTGTCCGGTATGCCTGTCGCTCTGGCTTCCTATTGGTGGGGGACCCTGCCCGAGCCTGCCAGTCCAATGGAGGCTGGACCCCCAAACCCTCCTGTCTCAGTGAGTTGCCCATTTTGTTCAATAGTGATCAAAGACCCAACTAATTTGTCTCCACTACACGTGTAGTCTACTCCCTGTAGGTGTGAAGAATTAGCGTTCGATGTCATTGCGTGAATGTAGCCAGCTCACAGTAGTCTCAGTGAGTAGCCTGTTTGTTCATACAGGCTTATTGATCACCATTAATTTTGCCTTAACACCTCAGGGAACACATTTTAGTACACTCACTATCGTACTATATTAAGTCCTTTACCTTTCTTTCCTTCTCTCACATACACCTCATGTCTCTGCTCCTCCACACCCCATCCCCTCTACCCCTGTCCCCCCTCTCTCCCTGGGCCAGGGGTGTGTCGTCAGGGCCGTGTGGAGATCACTGAGAAGGAGCTAGAAACAGCTACCTGCTCCTCCACCTGTCCCCTTAAGTCCTACATGGGGCCTCTTAAGCAGGGCTGCTACGGCATCGACAACTGCAGGAAGATGAATCCTGACTGGAAGCGCTGGTTCACCCGCTGTGACACGTGCCTGTGTGATTGCCACATTGCCTGTGGTAAGTAGTAAACTTTTACGCCCTTGAGTGGTACAGTCCATTGACTGATGATAGCTAAATAACTGGGCATGTCAACTAGCAGGCAATGAAGTTAAACCAGATTAGCTCATTTCAATGAATGGGTGGAGTGGGTGTGAGTTTGTTGAGTTCTTGAAAAATGTGTACTCTAGAGTGTGGTTAATAATTTGTTCACAACGTGTTTATTAAATTTGATATCCAACTTAAGGTAACCCATTCATATTTCACAAGTTCTAAAATCTTTGGCCCACACAACAAACACTTCCCCACAATGTATTTTATCTTTAAGTATCTTTAGGTTAAAAGACGGACACATTCCACTATTGAGTGACTAGAATATGTATTCCAAAACCATCACAAGGATATCGGTGAACAGCCTAACATCACAGATCCTCATTGGAATCTCAATCGGAATGTCCTCGTCGGACTATTGCTGCTTCATCTGCTGTCAAAAGGAGGATCAAAGGGAAACCTAGCGAGACATCTCTGTGGAACTAACAACAGTCTGTCGTGAGAGACTGTGGTCCTAACCTCAACAACCTCATAGGGTTAACGTATAGAACACAGTGGAGGTTCCTCAGTTTCCTAAACAAACTCCCTGACTACATAAAGGACTCATCATGCAGCGTATATTAACAGTTTTGACGATAGAGGGGGAGGCCTCTCCTAGTGTAGAGGTTCTGTTGGGATTAACGAGTTGTCCTTTACCTCAACCTGCTCATTCAATCTGTCCTGGAACCTAGAATGAGCTAGTTGTTGAGCTGAGACCTTAATCTTGTTACCCACCGCAGCCCAGAGGAGAGTAGAGGTGTCGGTGGAAGTCAGAGAGGAGGACCAGGTTAACTATCGAACAGCATGTTTACTGTACTGCATGTGGGGATAGCTTGGAACACATAATATGCTATGTGTATTTCTAAATGTATGGGGATATACAATATTAACGAAGTGTGTCTTCATTTCTCCTTATGTTACAGCCATTGGTTGGACTGTCTGTATTGCTTAAGAGTTACCCAGACGTAGATGGTTGTCCAAAGTCAAAGGTGCTTCCTCACTAACAATGTTAGTTGTTGATGATTTGTCATTGTCTTATAAATCCAACTCTGTGTTTAGACCATAGGGATCTAGATTCATTCTATTTTGAATCCATTCTATTTAATTATGTTTGTTTAGATCAAGAGCTGAGCCTCAGGATATGTTTGTTTTCTTTGCGTTTATAGCAGCCAACTCCTGCAATGAAATGAACATGACCAAGTCAAACATTATTTTGTCTGAGTAATGCTATGCTAACAACTGCTTATTACACACATAATGGAATAGTGTTGTACATACTGGGAGAACAGAAGAATAAGAGATTATTCATTAAGCACTGTTTTAGACCCGCAAGAACCTGCATCCACTCTGACAGTAGCTCCCAGGAGGTCTGATTGGCCTCATTTCCAGCCACTCAATTCACACGCTTCCAGGGGCAGCCCAAAGTCTGGGTAACTCTTTCTCTGTGAACCTATTAAATGGAGAGCAACAAGTGTAAGTTCATCATGCACAACAAGGCAGGATAGGCTATGATGACTGACCATACCGTACAACATTTTGATAAGAGAAATTGACTTTGATTTCTGGCAGTATGTCATTGTCAAATGTATACGAATTAAGCCTGAAAATGTATGATTATACAAGAGATTACATAGACTTCTCTGTCAAATAAAATGTATTTAAATGTGTGTTTAGTGTTAATAATGATGCTAATACTGACCAATGTTCCTTACTTAAAGTCGTGGTCTGGGTCCTCCAGTCTCCTCATGGGCCCCAATAGTACTCCCCCTTCCACCACCGAGCTGGAGTAAACCTGACCAACCAATTCTCCATTGGACAAGCTCACTCTCACACAGACAGCCTGATAGGCACTGCCACCCTCACTGGACCTACAAGATGCAACAAGAACCCAAGATAATGAAGGCTTATTATGACCCTTCAAGTGGGTATGTACTCTCTTTAGTGTTCAATATGAAACCATGATAACCGTAAATTAAAAGACAAGTAATAGCATTATGTAGTATTTGTGACAGTTTAATGTGTACGCTGACATTTACTTTCATATTCAATCAACCGACATGAGCCATACTGTTTGCAGGACATGACCTACAGCAACACAATATATAGATGTGAATGTGGCACTATAGTTGTAATATCTCAGAGCACCCAATAAATATAATTGGAACTCACCTCCCTGTGCGAGTGTCCCCAGTATCAACAGCTGCAGAAAAGCGACAGAGAGGAGAGTTGTAAGTCCTGGTGCCATTATGATGATACTACCTGCGTCTCAAATCCAGATGTCTCTTGCTTTGTCACACACACAAGAACACTTCTTCAACTGTACCTGACCCCAGTGATCCCCGTTTGAGCACATTCCAGCCCCATGTTGCCATGGTTTATGTTTCTTATTTATCCATTCAGCAAAAGGCATTGTGGAATAAGGTCGGCACGCTCTTTAAGAACTCACACGTATGACAAATCAAGACTGCGCCTAAGAAAATGGCTTTTCTTTCAAATGTTCCCTTTTGCTCCATTTAAGAACTTTTTTTCACAAGGCCATTCTTCAAGCATATTGTGAATAGAAAGTGATGTGTTAGCTTGTCATTGATATAATAAAGCAGAAATCTGCATTGACGTTGAGTAATGATCTATCTCCGCCCTCTGATCCTGTGTTCCCTCAGGTGGCATGGTGAAATATGAGGTGAATACAATATAAAGGTAAAGAGCCTGGAGACAGTGGACACTAAGTGGACTTAATACTTCCTCAGATATAACCTCGGGGAGCTTTATGCTCTATTCTAATGCATTAATATCCTTATTTAAATGAGCAGTTTTCTGAAGGCTTTGCAATGACTGTATTTGAAACATGTTTTTCTGCAGTTTTCCAGAATCCAGAGTTTCAATACTAGACACAACATGATATATTATTGTTAAAGCTTTTCCTAGCATTGCTGTGTTGTGCTCAATGTCAACAATCTCAAAATAACCAATGACTGTGTTAATATCTATAATAACCACATGGTGTTGCTGCAGTCCCAACACCAAAACATTAAAGGCTTGGAAACTGGTGCAACACAGTTTCTTAGTTATTTTTTATCGCTTGGTACTATTTTCACAAGTATGTGGTGAATTTTCAAAACTCTTAGGACAAAACTCCAAACTTATAACATTTGTAACGCAGCCAGTCTTATGTTCAAAAGCTTTCATTGTGCATTCATTTTATGGGGGGAGACATACCACACAACCATTGAGCCACAATATAATCCTTCTGTGAAATACATTGGTTTAATCACCAAAACACAACATAATGACTGTAATTATTTTAACAACCATTAATGTAATAGCAAAAAATATAAGATACCTTTGAATGTATGTAGTATGCTACAGTACTGTAAATTACAGTACGTTACACTGTTTTCACATTAGGCAATGTACTTGCACTACCCATTTTAAAATTGACTGAACATCACATTTCCATTTCTATCCCAGGGGTGATCATTGACGACATCTTTCACAATGTAATCAAATGAAATACAATGTTTAGCAGGTGCTAGTTTGCATCAAACCTGTCTTGAGCATCCTCATTTTTCATGCACCTGGGGAAAAACCTTTTGGCATGGCGACTCCAAGCCTCACATAGGTCTGGGTGAAAATCATTGCATTCCTCATCCATGGCCTGAAGGAGAGTGGTACGCTTATGGGGATGGCAGTCATACATCTTACATCTATATTGTATTTTACATTATTGTATGGTACTTATGTATTGGGGTCACATACCAAAATGTGGAGTGTTGTCACTTTGGATATAAGTGTCTGTTACGTAAAATGGAATATACTGTATTATGGTATTAGAGTACTGTATTGGCCAATGCAATTTTAGTGAAGTGGTGTGACCACTTTTTTTTTTTTTAAACACCACAGTAGCTTAATTTTGGATACATGAAAACCTACGTAATATTGAGTTGCTCCCCCTTTTGCCTTCAGAACAGTTTCAATCCTTTGGGCATGGACTCTACAAGGTGTCAAGCGTTCCACAGGGATGCCGGCCCATGTTGACTCCAATCCTTCCCACAGTTGTCAAGTTGGCTGCGTGTCCTTTGTGTGATGGACAAATTCTTGATACACACAGGAAACTGTTGAGCGTGAATCCTAGCAGCGTTGCAGTTTTTGACATACTCCAAACCAGTGCGCCTGGTACTTACTACCATACCCCGTTCGAAGGCACTAAGTATCCAGACCCATTGACTTTTTCCACATTTTCTTAAGTTACAGCCTTTTTCCAAAATGTATTTTTTTCATCCTCAGCAATCTACACACAAGACCCCATTATGACAAAGTGAAAACAGGTTTTTAGACATTTTTGCTAAATTATAAAAAATGGAAATACCTTAAGTATTCAGACCCTTTGCTATGAGACTTAAAATTGACCTCAGGTGCATCCTGTTTCCATTGATCATCCTTGATGTTTCTACAACTTGTTTGGAGTCCACCTGTGGTAAATTAAATTGATTGGACATGGTTTGGAAAGGCACACACCTGTCTATATAAGGTTGACTGTGCATGTCAGAGCAAAAACCAAGCCATGGGGTAGATGGAATTGTCTGTAGAGCTCCAAGAAAGGATTGTGTCCAGGCACTTATCTGGGGAAGGGTACCAAAACATTTCTGTAGCATTGAATGTCCCCAAGAACAGTGGCATCCATCATTCGTAAATGGAAGAAGTTTGGAACCACCAAGACTCTTCCTAGAGCTAGCTGCCCAGCCAAACTGAGCAATCGGGGGAGACGGGCCTTGGTCAGGGAGGACAAGCATCTCTGCAGCACTCCACCAATCAGGCCTTTATGGTAGAGTGGCCAGACGGAAACCACTCCTCAGTAAAAGGCACGTGACAAACCGGTTGGAGTTTTCCAAAAGGCGCCTAGACTCTCAGATCATGAGAAACAAGATTCTCTAGTCTGATGAAACCAAGATTGAACTCTTTGGCCTGAATACCAAGCGTCACATCTGGAGGAAACCTGGCACCATCCCTACGGGGAAGCATGGCGGTTTTTCAGGGACTGGGTGACTAGTCAGGATCGAAGAAAAGATGAATGGAGCAAAGTACAGAGCGATCCTTGATGAAAACCTGCTCCAAAGAGCTCAGGACCTCAGACTGGGGTGAAGGTTCACCTTCCAACAGGACAACGATGCTAAGCACACAGCCAAGACAACGCAGGAGTGGCTGCGGGACAAGTCTCTGAATGTCCTTGAGTGGCCCAGCCAGAGCCCGGACTTGAACCCGATAGAACAGCTCTATAGAGACCTGAAAATAGCTGTGCTTCAACGCTGACAGAGCTTGAGAGGATCTGCAGAGAAGAATAGGAGAAACTCCCTCAAATACAGGTGTGCCAAGCTTGTAGCGTCATACCCAAGCGCGAACCACTGCTTTTAATCAGGGCAAGGTGACCGGAAACATGACCGAATACAAACAGTGTAACTATTCCCTCCGCAAGGCAATCAAACAAGCTAAGCGTCAGTATAGAGACAAAGTAGAGTCGCAATTCAACGGCTCAGACACAAAAGGTATGTGGCAGGGTCTACAGTCAATCACGGATTACAAAAAGAAAACCAGCCCCGTCACGGACCAGGATGTCTTGCTCCCAGGCAGACTAAATAACTTTTTTGCCCGCTTTGAAGACAATACAGTGCCACTGACACGGCCCGCTACCAAAACATGCGGACTCTCCTTCACTGCAGCCGACGTGAGTAAAACATTTAAACGTGTTAACCCTCGCAAGGCTGCAGGCCCAGACGGCATCCCCAGCCGCGCCCTCAGAGCATGCGCAGATCAGCTGGCTGGTGTGTTTACGGACATATTCAATCAATCCTTATCCCAGTCTGCTGTTCCCACATGCTTCAAGAGGGCCACCATTGTTCTTGTTCCCAAGAAAGCTAAGGTAACTGAGCTAAACGACTACCGCCCCGTAGCACTCACTTCCGTCATCATGAGTGCTTTGAGTGCTTTGAGAGACTAGTCAAGGACCATATCACCTCCACCCTACCTGACACCCTAGACCCACTCCAATTTGCTTACCGCCCAAATAGGTCCACAGACGATGCAATCTCAACCACACTGCACACTGCCCTAACCCATCTGGACAAGAGGAATACCTATGTGAGAATGCTGTTCATCGACTACAGCGCAGCATTTAACACCATAGTACCCTCCAAACTCGTCATCAAGCTCGAGACCCTGGGTCTCGACCCCGCCCTGTGCAACTAGGTACTGGACTTCCTGACGGGCCGCCCCCAAGTGGTGAGGGTAGGTAACAACATCTCCACCCCGCTGATCCTCAACACTGGGGCCCCACATGGGTGCGTTCTGAGCCCTCTCCTGTACTCCCTGTTCACCCACGACTGCGTGGCCACGCACACTCAATCATCAAGTTTGCGGACGACACTACAGTGGTAGGCTTGATTACCAACAACGACGAGACGGCCTACAGGGAGGAGGTGAGGGCCCTCGGAGTGTGGTGTCAGGAAAATAACCTCACACTCAACGTCAACAAAACTAAGGAGATGATTGTGGACTTCAGGAAACAGCAGAGGGAGCACCCCCCTATCCACATCGATGGGACAGTAGTGGAGAGGGTATTAAGTTTTAAGTTCCTCGGCGTACACATCACGGACAAACTGAATTGGTCCACTCACACAGACAGCATCGTGAAGAAGGTGCAGCAGCGCCTCTTCAACCTCAGGAGGCTGAAGAAATTTGGCTTGTCACCAAAAACACTCAAACTTCTACAGATGCACAATCGAGAGCATCCTGTTGGGCTGTATCACCGCCTGGTACGGCAACTGCCCCCCCCCCCCACAACCGTAAGGCTCTCCAGAGGGTAGTGAGGTCTGCACAACGCATCACCGGGGGCAAACTACCTGCTCTCAAGGACACCTACACCACCCGATGTCACAGGAAGGCCATAAAGGTCATCAAGGACAACAACCACCCGAGCCACTGCCTGTTCACCCCGCTATCATCCAGAAGGCGAGGTCAGTACAGGTGCATCAAAGCTGGGACTGAGAGACTGAAAAACAGCTTCTATCTCAAGGCCATCAGACTGTTAAACAGCCACCACTAACATTGAGTGGCTGCTGCCAACACACTGACTCAACTCCAGCCACTTTAATAATGGAAATTGATGGAAAATATATCACTAGCCACTTTAAACAATGCTACTTAATATAATGTTTACATACCCTACATTATTCATCTCATATGTATATGTATATACTGTACTCTATCATCTACTGCATCTTTATGTAATACATGTATCACTAGCCACTTTAAACTATGCCACTTTGTTTACATACCCTACATTACTCATCTCATATGTATATACTGTACTCGATACCATCTACAGCATCTTGCCTATGCCGTTCTGTACCATCACTCATTCATATATCTTTATGTACATATTCTTATGCCTTTACACTTGTGTGTATAAGGTAGTAGTTTTGGAATTGTTAGGTTAGATTACTCGTTGGTTATTACTGCATTGTCAGAACTAGAAGCACAAGCATTTCGCTACATCTCGCTAACATCTGCTAACCATGTGTATATGACAAAATTGATTTAGATAAAAAAAATTTGACTCAAGGCTGTAATCGCTGGCAATGTTGCTTCAACAAAGTACTGAATAAAGGGTCTGAATACTTATGTAAATGTGATATTTATGTTTATTTCTTTATAAATTTGCAAAACAAAATTAATCCTGTTTTTCCTTTGTCATTATGGGATATTGTGTGTAGATTGAGGGGGGAAAAAGACAATTTCATAAATTTTAGAACAAGGCTGTAACCTACCAAAATATGGAAAAAGTCAAGGGGTTCGAATACTTTCCGAAGGCACTGTAAGTGTTTTGTCTTGCCCATTCAACCTCTGAGTAGCGCACATATGCAATCCATGTCTCAATTGTCTCCAGGTTTAAAAATGATTATTTAACCGGTCTCCTCCCCTTCATCTACACTGATTTGAAGTGGATGTAGGTGACATCAATAAGGGATCATAGCTTTTACCTGATCAGTCATAGAAAGAACACTGTCTTTTGAACACTCGTGTATTGGGGATGCATTTATTATTTGTTTTGGACTTTCTGGATGATTTGGATGTTGTATTACTGCGTTGTAGAGGGGCTAGAAACAGAAGCATTTCACTGCAACTGCTGTAACGTCAGCTAATCTGTGTACGCAACCAATAAACTTTTATTTGATTTGTTACATACAGTACATCTGTTGTATATAGTATATCTTGTCTATCAGGTTTTTTTAAAACTTACTGTGAAGTAAAGTCATAATCATAGAAGTACATTCAAGTACGTGTATATATTTTTCATGTTCCTATTTCAGACATTTTCATTATTTAGCTCTCAATCTGTAGAAATATGTACATGTAAAATCTATAGGTTTACCAAAAGTTTAAGTGATCTTCAATTAAGAGCAGTCAGATTAAGTAATGGTGAAATGTCTTAACAAAAGAGAGAATCATATCAAAAGTAATATGAGCATTGCATTGTGAAAGGCAATTACTTTATATTAACATGTATTGCAATTTCAAACATGCATTTCTAGATAACACTGATTAGGTTTGGTGAAAAAAGTGACTGATTTAGTGCAATGTCCTTAGTCAATTTATACTGTCCTTTTTTGATCATCTGTTTTAAGCTTTGTACTAAGAGTTTTGACAATGTACCACATACTTGTGAAAATTGCACCAACGCTATAAAAAAAAACGGTATTATGAAATCGTTCCTATGCAAATGTGAGGAGTGCATCTTTATAGGTCAGCTGTTCCATATGAATATATTCATCTTAGACCAATTACTGACTTTATCTATGATGCACAAAGTCACAGCAAATTACACCAGCAGAGGGGAGTAGGCCTAGTATTTTCTTAAACAGAAATGTCTAGAATTCATTGTATTTATATTTTCTTATTTAATTATAGGGCTATTGTACGGAATAACTGCAATTGCAGCCATTACTCTTATCATTGGACTTGGTTACACAATGATAATTGTGATGGTCCACTATCTATTTAAACAGGCTAACCATTTAAAGACGAATAAGACCGTAATGTACTTTATCCCCGCTCAAGACGAGCATGACATAATTGCTTATTTATGGTACCTTATGAGGTAGGCTAATATTCAACGTTGGCTGGCGAAAAAAACACAGACCAAATATGTTTTGGTTTCTTCCCACGGAGAGATTTTTAGGGCGTTATTTGAACGGGAGTAACCCCGACTGTTTCACCGAAAATAACCCGGGCACTGCAGCATCAGCACCAGACAGATGCGCAGGTGCGGTCTTTAAAGAGACCGCGCGCGGATAAATTCACATCGGTGGGTGCATTCGATAGCCTACAACCTACGTTTGTATTGCTTACATCATTAAGATGAAATAAAGAAACAATGGATTGGTGTATAGACTTTTCAATCGGATTTTTTTGTAGCTATGGGCAACACACCGGCATAGGCTACGACGTGGTCGTCAATGCTTATAGGCTATGTGCCAAATCATTCCAAATCGTTATGCCCAATAAGGAATAGTAAAAAATAGTGCGATAAATGTTTGTAATTGCACAAATATTCAAGTATTATTATGCTGTGTTATATGTTAATCGCATTTCTAAACTACTGTTGGCACCCCATAATACAACTTTGTGTGGGGTCTATCAAAGCTTTTTGATTTCATTCAGGTGAAAACCCATAAGCCCGATCCATATGTGTCCTACACATAAAACACAATAATCACATCATCATGGCTCTTTAAAGCATTCAGCCTGGGCTTCCTGTGGACTATCTCCTCGCAAAACCTGCCAGTAACGCCCTGAAACACCGACCGACGGGCGTGCCAGAGAGGCACTGACCGGCAAGATAACGGTACTGCGTGCTATTGAGCTACTGCAGCAAGCCAGAAGAGGACGTGGAGACTAGACGGAGGAAAGAAAATATAATCAACACCGCGGCAAGGACGTTTGTGAGATAGGTATTCTGGATATGGGAATTAAATAAGTAAAACACATCTGATTTAGCCTATAATCTGTCAGAAATCGAACGCACTCCTGATTGATTGACTAAAGATGCAGCATTTGTTGAATTATTAATCTCTGACAATCATCATACCACACTTGTTCCGGCCAGAAGGGGGATTTGATAATTTCGACAATAATTGCGGTAGATATTGTGTGCAGAACGTTATGTAGCCTAGCAAGCACCGAGTGATCTTTTTTTGGGGGGGGAAAACATCGTTTCCTCATCCTTCTCCATCGTAACAGCCGTAACTGAACCGAACATTCATGGAGCCTGGAACACAGTGACGATCTTTGCCTGGCACCGGACTGACTCGTTGGGCACCATCTCTTGTTGCTGGGTCTGCTGTTTCATTGTAAAGGGATGAACTGAGCAGTGCTCTTCATAAATGGGAACGGAGTGCTCTATTGTTGGTCAAGTCAACACTCAAGAAAAAGTATGTTGGATTAATTAATGCATCATTTGTAAATGTTTCATAATGTGAAGAATTTAAAATGAGCTGTTTATATTTGTGTGTATTGTGTTTATGCTTGCATGTAGGCCTGTGTGTGTTTGTGGAATAGCAATCTATTTCAGATAATGCATGTATTAGTGATGTAATGCATGGAACAGCATGGGACAACCTCTCTTCTTTCACTCCATCCACCCTCCTGCCAAACACCTCAGGATTGTACAGTATGTTCATATTAGCCCATGTACAGCACAACCATATTTAGGTTTAGCCTTTTGTTCTTGTGGAGAGGTAGAGAGCTCAAAGAACACAGATTCAATAGATGGTTTAATGTTTACATCATCATGGGGAACATAGTAACAGGTGCCTCTGAAAGAGAGAACCTGTGCCACTTCTCTAGGCTATTACCAAGTAATTACTCATTAGGACAGACAAGCACTGGATTCCTTACTGCCAGCAATGTATCAGCTAAGGCTACAGACGAAAGACATTAACCATAAGTCTTTAGATGTGACACCTTATTACCTCCCAATTCCATCACGTGGCCAGGCGGCAGGGCAATGCATGAGAGAGGTAAGAACAGGGCAACCTTCATCTCACAGAGAGAGACCCCATTATGGTCTGCCAGGCTGCGTCCATAATGGCACCCTATTCCTTTTATAGTGCACTACTTGGGAAAGGGTGCCATTTGGGATACACAGGTTCTGTTGGGATGAACCAGTTATGGTTCGTTGGGGTTCTGCAGAGCATAATGTGATAATAGGGTTCTGATAAAAAAAAGTTGTACACTATATAGGAAACATGGATACAAATTGTTTTGTAGTCCATTGGTTTGTCAGGGATCTGTATAGGTCTTAAAGCAGTGTGCTAGTGGTCGGTCGGCTTCTAGGTCTTAAAGCAGTGTTCTAATGGTCGGTCGAGTTCTAGGGCTTAAAGCAGTGTGCTAGTGGTCGGTCGGCTTCTAGGTCTTAAAGCAGTGTTCTAATGGTCGGTCGAGTTCTAGGGCTTAAAGCAGTGTTCTGTCGGTTGGGTTCTAGTGCTTAAAGCAGTGTTCTAATGGTCGGTCGAGTTCTAGGGCTTAAAGCAGTGTTCTAATGGTCGGTCGAGTTCTAGGGCTTAAAGCAGTGTTCTAATGGTCGGTCGAGTTCTAGGGCTTAAAGCAGCGTGTTAATGGTCAGTCGGGTTCTAGGGCTTAAAGCAGTGTTCTAATGGTCGGTCGAGTTCTAGGGCTTAAAGCAGTGTTCTAATGGTCGGTCGAGTTCTAGGGCTTAAAGCAGTGTGCTAGTGGTCGGACGGGTTATAGTGCTTAAAGCAGTGTGCTAATTGAAGTTCACTAATGGAATGTCAATCAATAGAGGCCATGGTCAGTTCGTTTTCTCCTTTTCCTCAATCTAGGATGTAAGGTTTGAGCCATGCTAAACAGAATTGATACTTTACAGTAGGCCTATAACAGCACCACACAATGTAGATTGGAGTTTTCTTTATTACATCTGTTTTAAGGGCAACTCTACCTTCAGGGAAGAAACTGATGTGATACAGTGTTGACTCCTTGCAGTTTTGCTGTGAGATATGTTAGCTTTAATTAGACTTGGTCTATGTAGCTGATGCTACATTGTATCATTGTACACTGCTGCACTGCTGTGTATCATTTCAACTACAGTTGAAGTCGGATGTTTACATACACTTAGGTTGGAGTCATTAAAACTTGTTTTTCAACCACTCCACAAATTTCTTGTTAACAAACTATAGTTTTGGCAAGTCAGTTAGGACATCCACTTTGTGCATGACACAAGTAATTTTTCCAACAATTGTTTACAGACAGATTATTTCACTTATAATTCACTGTATCACAATTCCAGTGGGTCAGAAGTTTACATATACTAAATTGACTGTGCCTTTAAACAGCTTGGAAAATTCCAGAAAAAGATGTCATGGCTTTAGAAGCTTATGATAGGCTAATTGACATAATGTGAGTCAATTGGGGGTGTACCTGTGGATGTATTTCAAGGTCTACCTTCAAACTCAGTGCCTCTTTGCTTGACATCATGGGAAAATCAAAAGAAATCAGCAAAGACCACAGAAAAAAACATTGTAGACCTCCACAAGTCTGGTTCATTCTTGGGAGCAATTTCCAAACACCTGAAGGTACCACATTCATCTGTACAAACAATAGTACACAAGTATAAACACCATGGTGCGAAAAGTGCAAATCAATTCCAGAACAACAGCAAAGGACCTTGTGAAGATGCTGGAGGAAACAGGTACAAAAGTATCTACAGACTGCAACTGTATGTGGCAGCTTAGGCCTATGCGACTTCCTATTGACTTGATACAAAATAACACACTTCAAACTACCTCTAATATCTTGTCAAGTATACGTCCATTGCTTGTAATTGTGCTTTCTCCCATTGCAACTTATTATAAAGCTTGTTGTGGATAAATCAAGCTGTCTGAAGCTAGGCAGTCATAAGGGGCTGCAGCCTGCCGCACCTACAGTATACTCTGATGACTCACTGACTGGGCCTTTACATATTGTAACAGGACTAGGTGTTGAGCAAATAAATTGCTGCATTTCTACCTCCTAACCCATTGAGAAACCTGAACCTGCAGAAAGACGATACTTTACAGGTAAAGCCCCATGTCTGTATTCGGAAAGTATTCCAACTCCTTGACTTTTTCCAACTTTTGTTATGTTACAGCCTTATTCTAAAATTAATAAAATATTTTTTACCCCTCATCAATCAACACACAATACCCCATAATGACAAAGCGAAAATTGATTTTAGGATTTTTTTTTGCAAATGTATTAAAAATAAAAAAACGTATTTACATAACTATTCAGACACTTTGCTATGAGACTCGAAATTGAGTTCAGGTGCATCCTGTTTCTTTTGATGATATTTGACATGTTTCTACAACGTGATTGGAGTCCACGTGTGGTAAATTCAATTGATTGGACATGATTTGGAAAGGTTGTCGATATAAGGTCCCACAGTTGACAGTGCACGTCAGAGCTAAAACCGAGCCATGAATTCAAAGGAATTGCCCATAGCTCTCCAACACATTATTGTGTCGAGGCCCAGATCTGGGGAAGGGTACCAAAACATTTCTGCAGCATTTAACGTCCCCAAGAACACAGTGGCCTCCATCATTCTTAAATGGAAGAAGTTTGGAACCACCAATACTCTTCCTAGAGCTGGCTGCCTAGCCGAACTGAGCAATTGTTGAAGAAGGGCCTAGGTCAGGGAGTTGACCAAGAACCCAATGGTCACTCTGACAGAGCTCCAGAGCTCCTCTGTGGAGATGGGAGAAACTTCCCGAAGGACAACCATCTCTGCAGCACTCCACCAATCAGACCTTTATGGTAGAGTGACGGGATGGAAGCCACTCCTCAGTAAAAGGCACATGACAGCCGGCTTGGAGTTTCCCAAAAGGCACCGAAAGGACTGTCGGACCATGAGAAACAAGATTCTCTGGTTTGATGAATCCAAGATTGAACTCTTTGGCCTGAATGTCAAGCGTCACATCTGGAGGAAACCTGGCACCATCCCTACGGTGAAGCATGGTGGTGGCAGCATCATGTTGTTGGGATTTTTTTCAACGGCAGGGATTGGGAGACTAGTCAGGATCGAGTCGAGTGAAAGATGAACGGAGCAAAGTACAGAGAGATGCTGTATGAAAACCTTCACCAGAGAGCTCAGGACCTCAGACTGGGGTGAAGGTTCACCTTCCAACAGGACAACGATCCTAAGCACATGGCCAAGGCAACGCAGGAGTGGCTTTGAGACAAGTCTCAATGTGGCCAAGCACGAGCCTGGACTTGAACTCGATCGAACATCTCTGGAGAGACTTGAAAATAGATGTGCAGCGACGCTCCCCATCCAACCTGACAGATTTTGAGAGGATCTGCAGAGAATAATGGGAGAAACTCCCCAAATACAAGCTTGTAGCGTCATACCCAAGAAGACACAAGGCTGTAATCGCTGCCAAAGGGGCTTCAAGAAAGTACTAAGTAAAGGGTCTGAATACATATGTAAATGTGATATTTCCATTTTTATTAGTAATACAGTTTAAACATTTCAAAAAGCCTGTTTTTGAGTCGTCATTATGGGGTATTGTGTGTAGATTGATGAGGGGGAAAAAACGATTTAATCAATTTTAGAATAAGCCTGTAACATAAATTGTGGAAACAGTCAAGGGGTCTGAGTACTTTCCGAACGCACTGTAGTGTACTGTATATTATGACTGCCTAGCTATGAGCTTCAGACAGCTTGAGTAGAACGTTCAGTCTTCCAAAAAAACATTAACAAAAATATTGTGACAATGTGCAACCCATAAATAGTGTTGTGTTGCTCTGCCTGCCTGCCTTTCATGCTGTAGTAGGGAAACCAAGTCCCCCCTAGAATAATTCATAGGAGCTAGAATCAATAGAGCAGGTTTGATATGTGAGTTGCAAAACAAGGGAAGCAGAACAAAACAGACAGGTGTCGTGTTCCAACCAACCTTCGATAGGAAGGACTCAGATTTTGTACCCCAGAAAAGTTTTATTTTTGTGGTGTGGTAAGCGTAGGTGTACAGGTAGTATAACGTGTGTGTGTGAAAGCTAATGTGAAATATTGGTGTATTTCCTCTTAATTGGCTTGTGTGGTGCTACGTGTCTCCTCCACGTTGCCCAGGCCAGAGTGAGTGGGGAGTCAGGATTCGAGCAGTGGGGGAGGGGGGATACTCCATGTAGGCCAGGAGGTTCCTCGTGAATTAGCCATTTCAGCACTATAAGGCTCTGCTAGTCTGTAACCAAATCCTCCACTCCTCGTACCGTCCGGGAATAAGATCCCCCACATCCAGCCTGTCTATGCTGTGGACCTAATAAAACCTCTTACAACGTTATACAACTAGACCAAACTGTGTCCCAAATGGACCCCTATTCCCTATAGGCCTCTGGTAAAAATAGTGCACTATATAGGGAATAGGGTGTGATTTGGGACGTCTATAGCCCTAATCACATTAGCACCGCCAAAACCGTCGGACCTCTAAGAGCTTGTCTAGCATGTCTGTAATCACTACAACACTGTTTCCAATGTCTCATCATCGCTGTTCACAGCTTTATATAGAGCAACACCATCCCTACATTACAAACTGATTGTCCAGGTCATGTCCTTATGGAGTAGGCCTGGCAGAGTTTGTTTTTGACAGTCAATCAATGTCAGTTTGTCACGTCATCATTCACTCAATTGCTTGATAATCTATCACTTTTATTACATTTCAATACTCAAACCTCCAAGCCCATGGCAGAGAATTGGGTTTATTTATATCCCATGGTATGATAACATAACATGGATCTATTCTGCCCCATTTGCTTTGGGATTTAACAGAATATCCAGCAAACCAAAATTGTTTCTGTGAAAGTTCACAGAACATTTGGTAGGTCGCAGCAAATGTTCTCATAACACATATACTGTCCTGTCATGCTTATGACTATAGAATATTTGTATAGAACATTTGTCTGGTGTTGCAAGAACTTTCCTAGAACCTGAAACAACCTGTTTCATTAGGTTGTTGGAACAGTCTGGTGAGAACATTGTGGGGACATCCTTAAAGGCATGTTCCCAAAACACAAATACTGTCCAGTTGTGTGGATGATTCTACATTGTTTCTTCTATAGTGTAAAAAATAGTCACCTGATGTTGCAAGAACATTCCTAGAACACATTTCTTCTGTCTTTTGTGTTTTTGGAACATATATTTTGGGATCTCCATTCTGGGAATGTTCTTGCAACAAGAGGTGAATGTTTTATACAAACGTTGTATAATCATCAGCATGACTGGAAAGTTTTTGCTTTAAGAGAACATTTTCCGCAACCTCACAAATGTTCTGGGAACTTTCACAGAACCAATTTTGGTTTGCTGAGAAACATGACTGTTATTATATTTTCTGGAAACCTAATAGCTTTTGGGGAATGTTCTGTGGTGGTTGTTACAGATGTTGTGCACAACATTTTAGTGAATGTTAGAAGAATATTCCAAGGATATTTCCTAATGTTAGATAAAACTCTAATTAGAACTTAATGGGAATTTTAGGCAATGTTCTGGGAATGTTCCCAGTTTGCTGGGTAACCTACTTGTAGAATCTCATCTCATATACACACTCATCACAATAATAACATGTGTAATAATTACATAATATCTGTAGTATTAAAGTAACTGACAGTTTCCCCCCTCTTTTCCAGTCTGTTAGTATGGCTGAGAGGACGTTAGAGACGTCTGTCTCTGTCAGCATCCCCATGGAGGAGACCAAACTCCCTGGGGGTGTGGGAGTGCCCACGGAGGCCCCGCTGCTCACCCACCTAAAGAAAGTGGAGAACCACATTACGGAGGCCCAGCGGTTCTCCCACCTGCCTCGGCGCTCTGCTGTGGACATAGAGTTCACTGAGCTGTCGTACACCATCAGAGAGGGCCCCTGCTGGAGGAGGAGAGGTACTGCAGCCCACACACCACCCAGACATTATGCACCACCCCTACACCACACATACTAAAGATAGATAGGTAGCTGAGCTATACATCCACCCATACACCACCCCTACAAAAACAATACAACAGGGTCATATTTGTTAGGGCGCACTGTAGCAAAATGTCTTCCAGACTCTTATTGGACAAGTTCAGATAGTCCCTCCCTGTTTCAGATAGTTTTCTTTCATTTGATCCCTAATGAACATGACCCTGATAACATCACAGAGCATAATGGCCAAGTAATGAGAATCTTTATTTGGTGATGGCTGTATATATCGTATAGATTAATTTATGTATCTACAGTTGAAGTCTAAAGTATAAAAGTCTAAAGATTACATACACTTTAGCTTAATACATTTAAACTCAGTTTTTCACAATTCCTGACATTTAATCCTAGTGAAAAATCAATTTTACGTCAGTTAGGATCACCACTTTATTTTAAGAATGTCAGAATAATAGTAGAGGGAATTTTTTATTTCAGCTTTCATCACATTCCCAGTGGGTCAAAAGTTGACATACACTCAATTAGTATTTGGTAGCATTACCTTTAAATTGTTTAATGTGGGTCAACTGTTTCGGTGTAGCCTTCCACAAGCTTCCCACAATAAGTTGGGTGAATTTTGGCTCATTCCTCCTGACAGAGCTGGTGTAATTGAGTCAGGTTTGTAGACCTCCTTGCTCGCACACGCCTTTTCAGTTCTGCCCACAAATGTTCTTTGGGATTGAGGTCAGGTCTTTGTGATGACCACTCCAATACCTTGACTTTGTTGTCCTTAAGCCATTTTGCCACAACTTTGGAAGTATGCTTGGGGTCATTGTCCATCTGGAAGACCCATTTGCGACCAAGCTTTAACTTCCTGATGTCTTGAGATGTTGCTTCAATATATCCACATAATCTTCCTGCCTCATGATACCATCTATTTTGTGAAGTGCACCAGCCCCTCCTGCAGCAAAGCACCCCCACAACATGATGCTGCCACCCCCATGCTTCACGGTTGGGATGGTGTTCTTCGGCTTGCAAGCGTACCCCTTTTCCCCCCAAACATAACGATGGTCATTATGGCCAAACAGGTCTATTTTGTTTCATCAGACCATAGGACGTTTCTCCAAAAAGTACGATCTTTGTCCCCATGTGCAGTTGCAAACCTTAGTCTGGCTTTTTATGGCAGTTTTGGAGCAGTGGCTTCTTCCTTGCTGAGCGGCCTTTCAGGTTATGTCGATATAGGACTCGTTTTTACTGTGGATATAGATACCTTTGTACCTGTTTCCTCCAGCATCTTCACAAGGTCCTTTGCTGTTGTTCTGGGATTGATTTGCACTTTTCACAACAAAGTACGTTCATCTCTAGGGACAGAACGTGTCTCCTTCCTGAGCGGTATGACGGCTGCGTGGTCCCATGGTGTTTATACTTGCGTACTGTTTGTACAGATGAACGTGGTACCTTCAGGCGTTTGGAAATTACTCCCAAGGATTAACCAGACTTGTGGAGGTCTACAATTTTTTTCTGAGGTCTTTGCTGATTTCTTTTGATTTCCCCATGATGTCAATCAAAGAGGCACTGAGTTTGAAGGTAGGCCTTGAAATGCATCCACAGGTACACCTTCAATTGACTGAAATTATGTCAATTAGAATATCAGAAGCTTCTAAAGCCATGACATCATTTTCTGGAATTTTCCAAGCTGTTTAAAGGCACAGTCAACTTAGTGTATGTAAACTTCTGTCCCTCTGGAATTGTGATACAGTGAATTATAAGACCTTACCATACCTATCTTGGTAGATTTTCTTACTCCTTGAACTCTTCTTATTCTCTCTGTGTGTCTGGAGTATCCAGCTCGAAGGACCAATGATCTGTATGCAACACACACACACACACACACACACACACACACACACACACACGCACGCACGCACGCACGCACGCACGTACGCACGTATGTACGTACGTACGTACGTCTGTCCTACCAGGCTGTATGGCTGCTGTATATTTGTGCTGTGTTCAGCAGAGTTTAGACACAATAAATAATTTACACTAGCAGCCTACCCTCCAACCCATCTTACGATGTACGATACACCCAGGTTATGGGCTACGCCAGGCAGACAGACTGGCCCAATATACGATTGATCTGCTCATTAAATATTAACGGCATTTAAACCCACCAGCCTGATTAATGAGCAACTTCGGAGCCTTGGAGTCTCCAGAATGACACAAAATGGTTCTGGTTGGCCATACCTCTCTGTCAGGACAACGTCCTCCTTAGACCAAACCCCTACACCATGTCTTTGTGTCCTCTACAGGTTCTTCATTTATAGGCTACATTTATCAGCATAATAATACAGTATGTCTGATTTTGTCATACATCCTATCTTTCTACTGTTGTTTATCTCATGTTCTATTGATGTCCATTATGGGTGTTGGGTAGATGTGTATTCCACTGTGTTTGTAGAGGGGCTCTGTGCATTCCACTCGTAGATAACACAACCACAATCATTGAACATGAAGCATGGTGTTGCAGTAAGTCAGATCCACATTCCATCACTGCTGTTGTTGGTCTTATGTTATTGATGTCCATTAGGGACAGTGTGGTGGAAGTGGTCCAGTACCTTCATGTCTAGTAGTAATGATAGTAGAGACAAAAGGGGCAGACAGTAATGGAATCACATGGTCAGACTGGGAGACAGTGTGTGTATGCGTGTGTGTGTGTACGTATGTATAGAGCCTGCATGTGCACATTCGAATGTGCATGTGTACGTATGCGCCTGTGTGTCTGGGTCCAAATGGGAAATGGGGTAGAGAGAGAGATTCCTGACTGAAGGCTGGTCTGATCGATAACTAACCCCTTTGTTCATGCATTGAATTGAAACGTTGTTACATCAGCATTCTACATTCAATCAGTGGTTTTTACCCACTGTTTTGTTGTTCAACTCTGCATGTAGCTAACCTCTCCTAGCCTTTCCCTGTTATCCATATACACATGTAAAGGTATGTCTGTGGTCTGTGCCCTTATTTATATGTGTAGCTACATGTATTGTAGCCTATCCCAGTATTGTATGAAGAAGTGGTGTCTGTCTCCCATAGAGGCTGCATAGGTTATTCAGTTCATTGAGAGACTATTTACCCCTTCAGTAACATAGATATGCATAGATATAGATATGCATAGGTGGATGCCTAAGATAAGATAATGACTGTGTTGTCCCTGTGGGGAAATACAGGAGGGTGTGCATACATAATCAAAACACAATCAAGCATAGATAAGGATATATACAGGCAATACATACAGGTTGAAAAAGTGCAGTTCATGAGCGATCAATGATTCATCTGTAAATGTTTTACACTATACACATCAGTACATGCCATCAACTACAAAAGCAACTGAAGGCCAGCCAACTGGTTCTACTAGTGGTTTTTAATATAGGATTGTACAGTATTGTATGGAGAAGCTGAGTCTCTCATATAAAAGCTGAATACTGTATGCTATTTTGAGTCTGACTGACTGAAACCTTCCTGGCATTAGCCCTATTTAACCCTTCACTGCCTCGTATCTCTTTCACAGACTCACTGCATCCCTAGAAGGCTCTACTACCTGTTACTTTTCATTTGGTTCAAATGTCATTATAGACTGAGCAATATTTTTTGATCTTCCTTTTTGAGCCACCTAAACATTTTTCCTTCATCAAAATGAGCAGAGAGAATGAGAATGAGCAATAATGTGATGGTGTGGAGCAGAGCATTGTGCTCCAGGATATGCTTTTGCACCCAATAGATATTATGAAGATCTCAGCAGAAGGGTGGGGGGAAGGAGGCTGTGGAGAGGGGCCCAGGGAGAGGACTGTAATATCGCAGGAGTCTGTGTGATTCTCAGAGAGAACAACACAACACATTAGGGTGAAGAGAGAGCTGTAATAACAGCTGACTTCTGAGATTCAGCTGAGAGAGAACTCGGAACATGAAGGTTGAAAAGGAGCCGTAATATCTGAGGATTTTTGTGGTTCACATGAAGTGGAACAGGATGCATAAGGAGAGTCAATCAGTGAGAGCACCATTGCTTTGATTGGTCGGCTCTCGTGTGGAGTAAAGACCCAGAGATGTGAGGGTCAGGTGGGGCATGGCAGCCACCTCTTCTCATTCATTTTTATAGTCGCCTTCCCTGTGATGCCCATTTATGCCTGGGAGGATGGATGAGGATAAATAAGATTACGGATGACGTAACGTCAGTTCAGGCACAGAGTGTGTGTGTGTGTGTCATTTGAAGCTGAGGAGAGGGGGTGGATGGCGTTCTGAACAGGAGAGCCTAGAATGGGTCCTGTCATGCAGCCCCCCCCCCCCCCCCCCCCCCCCCCCCCCGCAGGTGTCTGGAGCTCTTCCTTCTGTTATTTCCTGCTATCTGGTCCACACACGCATACACACACCTGGTCATTTCTACACTCCTCACGTCCCACAACGGCTCTGCTTCATTCACAAGGCCTGTGGAATTTCAGCTTGTAGGTAGCTACTGGCACTAAATCATCTATATATATTGAGTATGGTTACATGCACACAATAATACTATTATTTTGGATAGTCAGATTAATATAATAGTTTTGTTTCAAACATTTAAATGCTTTGCAACGAGAACGACTTCCCTAATAATCCTGTTTACAGTATATGGACACATCTGAAATCAGGCTTGCTTGGACTGAAGACTGTGTGATGCACTATGATCTCCTGTGCTGTACCACAGAGAGACTGAAAGTTCCAGACTCCCCTGAGCCCATAGCCACA
The DNA here is from genome assembly GCF_045791955.1 of Oncorhynchus clarkii lewisi. Lineage (NCBI taxonomy): Eukaryota > Metazoa > Chordata > Actinopteri > Salmoniformes > Salmonidae > Oncorhynchus > Oncorhynchus clarkii. The sequence continues at coordinate 51,907,200 of NC_092156.1, forward strand.
TGAGAGCAGTGTAAGGGAGGCGGAAGAAGGGTGTGTGGGTGCGTATGTGCGTCTGTGCCCACGCATGTGTCTGTGTTTGTGCGTGTGTCTGTGTCTCGCTGCGTGAATGGGCAAGAGTCTTACCGTATGTGACATAAACAATGTGGAGGAAAGTCATCTCACCTCTTTCTATGACACAGCAGACAATGTGAGGGTGAATAACCACATCAGTATGCGACATCAGCAACTCAGGGTTAGACACTCCACCCGCAGCAGTAGGCTAGATCATTAGTATGCGCTACACGCAGAGGAAGAGCTATTTCTCTGACAGGGGGCTGCTCCCCTGTCTGTCTGTGGTGTATCCAATGGATGTAATACACTGCAGGGGAGGGGGAGGAGGGGTGAGGATGGGAATGGCAGCCATTAGACATCAGGAGGAATGTGCTGGGGATGAAGAAGTGTGTGTGTGTATGTATGTGGTGAAGGTGACCTGTAATATTGCCAGAGGGTTTCAGTCACACTGGTTTCAGTCAGACTCTAAATAATCTCTGTGAACTGAATAACCTATTCAGCTTCTATATGAGAGACACAGCTTCTCCATACAATACTGGGATACAATACTATACAATACTGTATTAAAATACAGCAGGCTGGTATTCAGTTGATATTGTAGTTGACAGAGTGTACTGATGTTTACTGTATAGTGTACAGATTAATTGCTGATTATGAACTGCACTTTTTCTACCTGTATGTATTGGCTGTATACAGTGCATTTGGAAAGTATTCAGACCCCTTCACTTTTTCCACATTTTGTTTTGTTACAGCCTTATTCTAAAATGGATTAATGTAACGTTGATGCAGGGAGTCAGGAAGCAGGTGCAGTTAGTGAGTTTAATATTAACGAACATAGAACGATAGAAAACAAGAGAAACATCTGACAGGAAACAACCAATAGTGCCTGATAACTGATAACAAAAGAGTGCTCTATAAAGGGTAAGTAATGAGGGAGTAATGAAGTCCAGGTGTGACTGATGATGAGACGCAGGTGTGCGTAAGGATGGATGGCCAGGACCGGTGGTTAGTAGACCGGCGACGTCGAGAGGAAGAGCAGGAGTAGACGGTGAAGGTGGAATTCTCGGATGATGTTGGGATCTCGAATGTCGTCCACCGGAACTCAGCACCCCTCCCACGACATCGGGAGCCCAGGAGTGATCTGACAGCAGAGGCAGGGCTCCCCTCGATGTCCAAGGGAGGCAGAGGGGTGTCGTGGGGGACGGCATCAGCCAGGACACCAGGAACCAATGGCTTACGGAGGGAAACATGAAAAGATCCGGTAGTTAGTGGGGAGTTGTTATCTGTAAGTTACCTCGTTGACCCTCCGGAGGACCTTGAAAGGCCCCGGGGACTTACAAAACAGGCGGAGCGGGAGGTTCCTGGACAACAACCACCTGAGCTACTGCCTGTTCACACCGCTATCATCCAGAAGGCAAGGTCAGTACAGGTGCATCAAAGCTGGGACTGAGAGAAAGAGAAACAGCTTCAATCTCAAGGCCATCAAACTGCTAAACAGCAATCACTAACTCAGAGAGGCTGCTGCCCACATGGAGACCCAATCACTGTTTAATCACTGTTTACTCTTTAATAAATGGATCATTAGTCACTTTAAACAATGCCACTCTAAATAATGCCACTTTAATAATGTCTACATATCTTACATTACTCATATCACATGTGCAGTGGGGCAAATAAGTATTTAGTCAGCCACCAATTGTGCAAGTTCTCCCACTTAAAAAGATGAGAGAGGCCTGTAATTTTCATCATAGGTACGCTTCAACTATGACAGACAAAATTAGGAAAAAAATCCAGAAAATCGCATTGTAAGATTTTTTATGAATTTATTTACAAATTATGGTGGAAAATAAGTATTTGGTCACCTACAAACAAGCAAGATTTCTGGCTCTCACAGACCTGTAACTTCTTATTTAAGAGGCTCCTCTGTCCTCCACTTGTTACCTGTATTAATGGCACCTTTTTGAACTTGTTATCAGTATAAAAGACACCTGTCCACAACCTCAAACAGTCACACTCCAAACTCCACTATGGCCAAGACCAAAGAGCTGTTAGAGGACACCAGAAACAAAATTGTAGACCTGCACCAGGCTGGGAAGAGTGAATCTGCAATAGGTAAGCAGCTTGGTTTGAAGAAAACAACTGTGGGAGCAATTATTAGGAAATGGAAGACATACAAGACCACTGATAATCAGATAATCAAGATAATCAGATAATCTCCCTCGATCTGGGGCTCCACGCAAGATCTCACCCCGTGGGGTCAAAATGATCACAAGAACGGTGAGCAAAAATCCCAGAAACACACGGGGGGACCTAGTGAATGAATCCTGCAGTGCCAGACGTGTCACCCTGCTTAAGCCAGTACATATCCAGGCCCGTCTGAAGTTTGCTAGAGAGCATTTGGATGATCCAGAAGAAGATTGTGAGAATGTCATATAGCAAGATGAAACCAAAATAGAACTTTTGGTAAAAACTCAACTCGTCGTGTTTGGAGGACAAAGAATGCTGAGTTGCACCCAAAGAACACCATACATACTGTGAAGCATGGAAGCATCATGCTTTGGTGCTGTTTTTCTGCAAAGGGACTAGGACGACTGATCCGTGTAAAGGAAAGAATGAATGGGGCCATGTATCGTGAGATTTTGAGCGAAAACCTCCTTCCATCAGCAAGGGCATTGAAGATGAAACGTGGCTGGGTCTTTCAGCATGACAATGATCCCAAACACACCGCCCGGGCAACGAAGGAGTGGCTTCGTAAGAAGCATTTCAAGGTCCTGGAGTGGCCTAGCCAGTCTCCAGATCTCAACCCCATAGAAAATCTTCGGAGGGAGTTGAAAGTCCGTGTTGCCCAGCAACAGCCCCAAAACATCACTGCTCTAGAGGAGATCTGCATGGAGGAATGGGCCAAAATACCAGCAACAGTGTGTGAAAACCTTGTAAAGACTTACAGAAAACGTTTGACCTCTGTCATTGCCAACAAAGGGTATATAACAGTATTCAGATACACTTTTGTTATTTACCAAATGCTTATTTTCCACCATAATTTGCAAATAAATTCATTAAAAATCCTACAATGTGATTTTCTGGAAATTATCATTTTGTCTGTCATAGTTGAAGTGTACCTACGATGAAAATTACAGGCCTCATCTTTTTAAGTGGGAGAATGGCACAATTGGTGGCTGACTAAATACTTTTTTGCCCCACTGTATATACTGTATTTTATACCATCTACAGCACCTTGCCTATGCCACTCAACCATCGCTCATCTATATACTCATATGTACATATTCTCATTCACCCCTTTCGATTTGTGTGTAATAGATAGTTGTTGGGAATTGTTAGATATTACTGCACTGTTGGAACTAGAAGCACCAGCATTTTGCTACACTCGCATTAACATCTGATAACCATGTGTAGTTGACCAATAAAATTGTGTTTTATTTGGTGGAGAGCCAGACGCGATCACCAGGATGGAACACGGGAGCCTCACTGTGGTGGTGATCCCTTGCTCTTTCTGATGGAGGACGGCACGCTGTCTCACGTGGGCATTGTTCCATACCTCTTCTGCATGCCATAACCACTCGTCCACCGCAGGAGCTTCGGTCTGGCTCGGAGTCCACGGAGCCAGGGCTGGCTAGAACACACTGGAAGGAAGTCAGCCCGGTGGAGGAATGTTGCCATGAATTCAAATAAAATAAAATAAAATGTATTTATATAGCCCTTCGTACATCAGCTGATATCTCAAAGTGCTGTACAGAAACCCAGCCTAAAACCCCAAACAGCAAGCAATGCAGGCGTAGAAGCACGGTGGCTAGGCAAAACTCCCTAGAAAGGCCAAAACCTAGGAAGAAACCTAGAGAGGAACCAGGCTATGTGGGGTGGCCAGTCCTCTTCTGGCTGTGCCGGGTGTAGATTATAACAGAACATGGCCAAGATGTTCAAATGTTCATAAATTACTAGCATGGTCAAATAATAATAAGGCAGAACAGTTGAAACTGGAGCAGCAGCACGGCCAGGTGGACTGAGGACAGCAAGGAGTCATCATGTCAGGTAGTCCTGAGGCATGGTCCTAGGGCTCAGGTCCTCCGAGAGAGAGAAAGAAAGAGAGAAAGAGAGAATTAGAGAGAGCACGCTTAAATTCACACAGGACACCGAATAGGACAGGAGAAGTACTCCAGATATAACAAACTGACCCTAGCCCCCCGACACATAAACTACTGCAGCATAAATACTGGAGGCTGAGACAGGAGGCGTCAGGAGACACTGTGGCCCCATCCGAGGACACCCCCGGACCGGGCCAAACAGGAAGGATATAACCCCACCAACTTTGCCAAAGCACAGCCCCCACACCACTAGATGGATATCTTCAACCACCAACTTACCATCCTGAGACAAGGCCGAGTATAGCCCACAAAGATCTCCGCCACGGCACAACCCAAGGGGTTGAATTCTAGGCGTATCATTCCAAGGAAGGAATCGGGCCCACTGCTACTGCCGGTCCTGGCAGTGAATCATCCGGAACCTCCCCAGCTCCTGGTTAATCCGCTCCACCTTCCCATTAGATTGAGGCCGGTACCCGGAAGTGAGGCTGACCGTGACCCCCAGCTTCTCCATGAAAGCACTCCATACATGGGATGTGAATTGAGAGCCATGATTGAAGACGATATTCCCCGGAAGGCCATAGTGCTGGAAGACCTGCTGGAACAGTGCCTCGACGACCTAGAGAGTGGTAGGGTGACCAGAGAGAGGGATGAAACTGCATGATTTTGAGAATCTGTCCATAACCACCAAAATGATGGTGAACCCATCAGCGGAGGGGAGATCAGTGACAAAATCAATGGAACGATGAGACCAGGGAAGGTGAAATACTTTACCTGATGAAGCGTGCCAAGGAGATTTAAATTGTGTATGTAATGGATGTGAAACGGCTAGTTTAGTTAGCGGTGCGCGCTAAGTAGCGTTTCAATCAGTGACGTCACTTGCTCTGAGACCTTGAATTAGTAGTTCCCCTTGCTCTGCAAGGGCCGCGGCTTTTGTGGAGCGATGGGTAACGATGCTTCGTGGGTGACTGTTGTTGATGTGTGCAGAAGGTCCCTGGTTCGCGCCCGGGTATGGGCGAGGGGGCGGTCTGAAGTTATACTGTTACATGTACACACTGAACATGTGTTGACATGAGTTGACACAGCATCGTCCTGCGCCAAAGTGGGCCACCAGTATTTCTTAGAAAGGTGTTGAGTGGTGCTGGTGATACCTGGGTGTCCAATGGTGAGGGATATGTGTGCCAAGGTCAGCACCCGATCTCTGACCCCAATGGGGGGCGTAGATGTGCTCCGGAAGGCAGGTGGCAGGAGTGGGTTCCCTCTCCAGAGCCTGTCGGATGTCCACATCTACGTCCCAAAACACGTGGCCATTGATACGGGAGGACTGGGCTGGCAGACACTCATAGGGCCCTCCACCGACGTTGAACTACAGGGTGCGGAAAAGCAGGTCCTCCGGCATCCTGGACCCCAGGCGGTAATCCTCCTCTCTGACCAGCAGAGGGTGGGATTATGGAGTTGGATCCACGGAAGGCGAAGGATGACGTTGTGCACAGGTGCGGCGGTGATGAGGAAAGAAAGGCTTTCCTGGTGCTTGGGTCCCACGGTGAGGGTGAGTGAAGCTGTGATGTGCGTAATAGTGTTGGGTCCCAAAGGTCGCATGTCCAACGCTTGGACTGGAAATGGAGAGGAGACCTTGTATGAGGTGATGTGCAGGTAGGAGGCAAGGGCCTGGTCAATAAAATTGCCTGCTGCATGGGAATGTACTAGAGCTGAAGAAACAATAGATGAGGGACAGCCAGCTAGTGAAATCGATACAAAAAAAGGTTTGCCGCAAAGTGATGGAGTACTCATGCCTAACCCAGGAGACGGGTAATCACAGGGCCGTCCCTCTGCTCACGTGGATTCCGGGTTGAGACGTACCGGACACCGTAGAAGCTGGTTCCCCTCCTGGCCACAATAAGGACATAGCCCTAACTGTCTCTGATGGCGTTGCTCAGCCGCGGGGAGGCGTGTGGCCCCTACCTACATGGGTTCAGGCTCTGACTCCGAACGGTCAGCGAAGGAGGGAGAGAGGCGATGGGGGTGCCAACGCTCGCGAAGAAGGTTAGTTTGTCGTCTTAGCCCGCCAACTCCGTCTGGACCTCTTCACGCAATCCTTTTCTGAATTCGGTGCAGAGCGCTGGCTCATTCCATGCGCTGCATGCTGCCACTGTCCGAAAGGTGAGCACGTACTGCGCTGTGGTCATCCTGCTGTAGTCAGCGTAGGCGCTCCCCCTCCTCTCTGCCCTCCAGTGGACCCCCTGTGAACAGAGCCATGAACCCCTCTTAGGATCCCAGCTCCTCCTCTCTCCCAGATGGCCATAGTCCACTCCAATGTCTGTCCGGTCAGCAGGAAAATAACCGTGGCAACCTTGGACCTCTCCGTGGTGGGGGCTCCCATCTGATGAGTGGAATAGAGGGAAGGGACAAACGGGCATCGCTGACCTGGGCGGACTGTTGGATGGGCTGGGGTGCAGGCTCACTGGGTCGACTTGTCCTCCGCTTGTTTGAGGTGACGCCCCTAGTGAATTGTCGAGACGTTGAAGAACGTGCAGGACTTCATCCAGTTGTGCCAGCTGGTCATGATGTTGGCAAAGTAGGTGTCCCTGTTCGCTGACCATTTGGGAGATGTCGTCATTAACTGCTGCTTCCATTTGGTGAGGCAGTATTCTGTAATGTTGACGCAGGGAGTCAGGAATCAGGTGCAGTTAGTGAGTTTAATATTAACGAACATAGAACGATACAAGACAAACATCCGACAAAAAACATAACCAATACTGCCTAACCAAAACTGATAACAAAAGAGAGCTATATAAAGGGCAAGTAATCAGGGAGTAATGAAGTCCAGGTGTGACGCAGGTGTGCGTAAAGATGCGTTGCCAGGACCGGTGGTTAGGAGACCGGTGACGCTGAGTGCCGGAGAAGATGTGACAATTAAATGCATTTTTTCCCCTCGTCAATCTACACAAAATACCCCATAATGAAAAAGCAAAAAACAGGTTTTTATAAATGTTACCACATTTTTATAAAATTAAAAACAGAAATACCTTATTTACATAAGTATTCAGACCCTTTGCTATGGGACTACAAACCGAGCTCAGGTGCATCCTGTTTGAGCTCAGATGCATATCATCCTTGAGATGTTTCTGCAACTTGATTGGAGACCACCTGTGGTAAATTCAATTGATTGAACATGATTTGGAAAGGCACACACCTCTCTATATAAGGTCCCACAGTTGACAGTGCATGTCAGAGCAAAAACCAAGCCATGAGGTCGAGACAGAATTGTGTCGAGGCACAGATCTGGGGAAGGGTACCAAAACATTTCTGCAGCATTGAAGGTTACCAAGAACACAGTGAAGAAGAACACATCATTCTTAAACAGAAGAAGTTTGGAACCACCAAGACTCTTCCTAAAGCTTGCCGCCCAGCCAAACTGAGCAATCGGGGGAGAAGGGCCTTGGTCAGGGAGGAGGCCAAGAACCCGATGGTCACTCTGACAGAGCTTCAGAGTTCCTCTGTAGAGATGGGAGAAGCTTCCCGAAGGACAACCATCTCTGTAGCACTCCACCAATCAGGACTTTATTGTATAGTTGTCAGACAGAAGCCACTCCTCAGTAAAAGGCACATGACAGCCCACTTGGAGTTTGACAAAAGGAACCGAAAGGGCTGTCAGACCATGAGATACAAGATTCTCTGGTCTGATGAAACCTAGATTGAACTCTTTGGCCTGAATGCCAAGCATTACGTCTGGAGGAAACCAGGCACCGCTCATCACCTAGCCAATACCATCCCTACGGGGAAGCATGGTGGTGGCAGCATCATGCTGTGGGGATTATTTTCAGCGGCAGATACTTGGAGACTTGTCAAGTTCAAGGGAAAGATGAACGGAGCAAAGTACAGAGAGAGTTCCTGGATGAAAACCTGCTCCAGATCGCTCAGGACCTCAGACTGGGGTGATTGTTCAGGACAACTTGAGAAAGAGAGGCAGGATAGAGATAAAGGAGAGAGAGGCAGGATAGAGAAAGGGGCAGGATAGAGATAAAGGAGAGAGAGACGGAGGCAGAAGATAGACAGGCAGGAGAGCGTTCAGTAAAGATCACTGGGACTCAGACTCACTCTGTCTATTTGGCTGGTGAGGAGGGGGTCAGCCGGGTAGCAATGACTTGGTAGGGCATTGTTAGCACTCAGTTGGTGTCATGATAAGTGGATGTATCGTATCGTGTTGCCAGACATATTGTATTCTCACATTAGCGGCTGGAGACGAGTCCAGTGGATGTATTGAGTTGCACCCCCCACCCCACCATTTTGCCCTCAGAACAGCCTCAATTTGTCTACAAGGTGTCTAAAGCATTCCACAGCGAGCTGGCCCATGTTGACTCCAATGCTTCCCACAGCGTGCACCAGCGTTGCAGTTCTTGACACAAATCGGTGCTCCTGGCCCCTTTTACAGTACCATACCCCATTCAAAGGCACTTACATTTTTTAATGGCATACATAACCAATCAATGTCTCAATTGTCTCGAGGCTAAAAAAAATCCTTCTTTAATTAACCAGTCTCCTCCCCTTCATCTACACTGACTGAAGTACAGTGGTTTACGAAAGTATTCACCCCCTTGGCATTTTTCCTATTTTGTTGCCTTACAAACTGTATTTAAAATATTATTTTTTTTGAGGGGGGGGGGTTGTGCCATTTTATTTACACAGGATTGCCTACCACTTTGAAGATGCAAAATCATTTTAAATTGTGAAACAAACAAGAAATAAGACAAAAAATGTAAAACTTGAGGGTGCATAACTATTCACCCCCCCAAAGTCAATACTTTGTTAGAGCCACCTTTTGCAGCAATTACAGCTGCAAGTCTCTTGGGGTATGTCTCTATAAGCTTGGTACATCTAGCCAAAACATGCTTCAGCTCCTTCAAGTTGGATGGGTTCCACTGGTGTACAGCAAACTTTAAGTCATTCCACAGATTATCAATTGGATTGAGGTCTTGGCTTTGACTAGGCCATTCCAAGACATTTAAATGTTTCCCCTTAAACCACTTGAGTGTTGCTAAGCAGTATGCTTAGGGTCATTGTCCTGCTGGAAGGTGGACTTTTTTTTAACTAAGTATGTGACTTCTGAAGGTAATTGGTTGCACCAGATCTTATTTAGGGGCTTCATAGCAAAGGGGGTGAATACATATGCATGCACTACTTTTCAGTTGTTGTTTTTTTTTGTATTTTGTGAAACAAGTTTTTTTTTTTTTCACTTCACAAATTGACTATTTTGTGTATGTTCATTACATGGAATCCAAATAAAAATCTATTTAAATTACAGGTTGTAATGCAACAAAATCGGAAAAACGCCAAGGGGGATGCATACTTTTGCAAGGCACTGTGTATTTAATAAACGACAATAAAAGGCGATCATAGCTTTCGCCTAGATTCATTTGGTCAGTCTGTCATGGAAAGAGCAGGTGTTCTTAAGCTATTTGGGTCAGGGTCTGATCACTACTTTTCCATCAGAGCAAGGAATGCATATTGCATCTATGCCAATGTATTGTGCTGATATGTAACTCTCCCCAAGCAAGAAAAAAATGAATTGTCGCTCAAACAGAAAGGGGAACTAACAGAGTCACTGAAAACAACCAAAACAAAAAAGGTGGGGTTTTAGGAGGGGTTCTAAAAGACACTCACAGGGGTGTCCACTGAAAGTTGACTAGCAACATCAACTGGGACCAGAAAGACACCCACCATTAGCGCCCACTAAATTTGACCAAGAGGCAAACAAAACAAAAAAAAAACACACCAAACTTAAGACAGGAAGCAAACCAAAAAGTGGAGCAAAACAGAAACAGGGAAGATCAGACAAAGGATTGTCTGTCTAGAAATCAATTAGGGAGAGCAAACTAAAAGGTATTAAACCTCCACATCTCTCAAGACAACAGGAGCCCTGGGACAGCACAGGTAAAACACCTTCCCACTAATGAGATGACAAACGAGCGCCGGTGGAACACATACTGACTAACGAGGTGAAACCAATCTGTGTGCCCCATGTGCTAACGTCCAACCTCTAAATATAAATGGAAAAACCAAAGCCTGTAACTGTGACCAATGATATGTGAACAAGCACTCTGTATATTGTATTTTGTTGTGTTTTTGTTATAGATGCTCAGTGTGAGAGGGCTCCACAATGCTGTATAGACTGATGACAGACATACCTTGTGTACTACTGTTGCTCTCTGAATTAATGTAATACTCTCTCAATGTATGTTGCTAGTGAGAGAGTTCCAGAACAGTATAGGCAGTGAAACTGATAGACAGCCATATACCTGCTTTAATGCACTCTGTGGCACCGTTGGCCAAAGCTCTGGGGATGTCATATTCCTCGCTCTTCATCGATCCATCTCTCTATCCCCCCTTTCAATCTCCCTGTCTGTTCCAGTCTTAATCCTGATGTCTCCTCCCATACCTCTCCTTATTGGTTTAATCACCCTCTGTCTCCCTCCCCTCCTTTTCTATCCCCTTATCCCTTTTACATTTCACTCTTTCCATCTCTCCCTCTCAACCTTTCACTTGTTTACCATCTGATCACCTCTCTTTTATTAAACCCCATGCCCTCGGGTGTGTATGAACATTTCTAAAGCTAAAATCACAGTCCACAGAACGCTGAGACGGGAGAGTTTGGGATGCACAGCCCGAACGCGCGCCTTCCCAACTTTCTCAACCAACGCGGTTCCGTGTATGCATCTTCTATTCATTTGAATGTGTTGACAGTTTAAGAAATAGGTTGAGCAACGCTGAGAATTCGAAAGTATGAAAGCCAACGATCCAACATTCTAGAACATTGACGTGCGTAGGCATACACAATTTGGACTCTGATTGATGCTTAACACACTCATGGTAGAACTTCGATCCCTCAACACAGATACACATGAGAAGGATAGTTTTAAACAAGCTTTATCCTGTGAGTTTCCAATCCTGACAGACTGCGAATGTGTGGATCATCCCAGACCTGCGGTGTAGAGTCGGTATGGATTGTGAGAGTGTTGCATAGTGTTGCTTTGTTTCTTGTCCCTCAGGTTGCAAAGCCCTGCTCAAGTGTTTGGAGCCTGTTGTTGTTGTTTACTGACTGTTGTGTTTCCCGTCCCAGGTTACAAGGCCCTGTTAAAGTGTCTGTCAGGAAGGTTCTGTAGCAGGGAGCTCATCGGCATCATGGGGCCGTCAGGGGCTGGCAAGTCCACTCTGATGAACATCCTGGCTGGGTACAGGTGAGACGGGTCAGAATGGGCTTGGTCCAGGTGAGAACAGGTGGGGGGGAACTGTTACATAGCAGTCCTACACTACTGTACTGAGATAGGAAACCATGGACTTTCTCTGATCTGAGAAAGTGGCCAAGATGCAGGAAGACCATATTGAATAAAACAGTCTCTGATCACTCAGATCAGATGCAAGTGTCACTCATTTACTGTTTGTTTCTATGTTTGTGTAACAGAGAGACGGGGATGAAGGGTCAGATCCTGGTGAACGGGCGGCCGAGGGATTTGCGTAGCTTCAGGAAGATGTCTTGTTACATCATGCAGGACGACATGCTGCTGCCAAACCTCACCACGCGGGAGGCCATGATGGTGAGGTCACCTTGCTTGTTAGACATGTTGATGGTGAGATCACCACAGAGATGATGGTGAGGTCATAGTTAGTTATGCTGCTGCCACACCTCACCACACAGGAGGTCATGATGGTGAGCTCACCCTTCTGTTAGACATGTAGGCCATGATGGTGATGTCACCTCACATATGTAGGCTATGATGATGAGATCACAGTTAAACATGCTGCTGCCATACCACACCACGCGGGAGGCCATGATGGTGAGGTAACCTTATTACTTCCATGGAGACCATGATGGTGAGGTCACTGTTAGATGAATAGATAATGTTGTTGGATAAGGTGGTTGGCATGGACCTGACCCTTCTAGGGTTCATTTTCTCATGTTATGTCTCACTTATATTAGGTGGCTGCCAATCTGAAGATGAAAGAGAGCATGGAAGTGAAAAAGGAATTGGTGAGTTTGACTTAATATACTGTAGTGGGATAATATTTGATATATAATATTATAAATACCTCACATCAAATAAAATGTTGTCACATGCGCCGAATACAACAGCTGTAGACCTTACCGTGAAATGCTTACTTTTACAAGCCCTTAACCAACAATACAGTTCAAGAAATAGAGTTAAGAAAATACTTACTAAATAAACTAAAGTAAAAAATAAAATAAAAAGTAACACAATAAGATAACAGTACCGAGGCTATATACAGGGTGTACCGGTACTGAGCCAATGTGCGGGGGTACAGGTTAGTCGAGGTAATTTAGGTAGGGGTAAAGTAACTATGGATAGATAATCAACAGCAAGTAGCAGCAGTTTAAAAACAAAGGGGGGGGGGGGGGGGGTCAATGTAAATAATCTGGGTGGCCATTTGATTAATTGTTCAGCAGGCTTATGGCTGTTAAAACCTTTCTAGGGCAGCTCGACAACATTCCGCTGAAAAGGAGAAATTCAAAAATATTTTTTTGAAATATGTACCTTTCACACATTAACAAGTCCAATGCAGCAAATGAAAGATAAACATCTTGTTAATCTACCCATCATGTCCGATTTAAAAAATGCTTTACAGTGAAAGCACAACATATGTTAGGTCATAGCCAAGTCAAAAAAAACACAGCCATTTTTCCAGACAAAGATAGGAGTCACAAAAAGCAGAAATATAGATAAAATCCATCACTAACCTTTGATGATCTTCACCAGATGACACTCATAGAACATCATGTTACAGAATACATGTATGTTTTGTTCGATAATGTGCATATTTATATCCAAAAATCTCAGTTTACATTGGTGCGTTACGTACAGTAATGTTTTGATAACAAAACATCCAGTGATTTTGCAGAAATACTCATAATAAACATTGATAAAAGATACAACTGTTATTCACAGAATTAAAGTTAGACTTCTCCTTAATGCAACCACTGTGTCAGATTTTTAAAAAACTTTACGGAAAAAGCATAATCTAAGAACGGCGCTCAGAACCATAAACAGCCAGAGGAATATCCGTCATTTTGGAGTCAACAAAGTTAGAAATAACACCATAAATATTAAATTACCTTTGATGATCAGAAGGCACTCCCAGGAATCCCAGTTCGACAATAATTGACTGATTTGTTCCATAAAGTCCATCATTTATGTCCAAATAGCCACTTGTTGTTAGCGCGTTCAGCCCAGTAATCCATCTTCATGAGGCGCAGGCACTTCGTCCAGACAAAAACTCGAAAAGTTCCGTTACAGTCTCATTGAGCCCCTCCTTTATAGTAGAATCCTCATTCAAGTTTCTAAAGACGGTTGACATCTAGTGGAAGCCATAGGAAGTGCAACTTTATCCATATCTCAATGTGTACTCGGTAGGCCAAGCTTTGAAAAACTACAAACCTCAGATGTCCCACTTCCTGGTTGGATTTTTCTCAGGTTTTCTCCTGCCATATGAGTTATGTTATACTCACAGACATCATTCAAACAGTTTTAGAAACTTCAGAGTGTTTTCTATCCAATACCAATAATAATATGCATATGTTAGCATCTGGGACAGAGTAGGAGGCAGTTCACTCTGGGCACGCTATTCATCCAAAAGTGAAAATGCTGCCCCCTATCCCAAAAAGGTTTTAAAGAGCCTTTTGGACCTAGACTTGACGCTCTGGTGAAATTTAGGTCCTGGATGGCAGGAAACTTGGCCCCAGTGATGTACTGGGGCTTACGCACTACCCTCTGTAGTGCCTTACGGTCGGATGCTGAGCAGTTGCCATACCAGACGGTGATACAACTGGTCAGGATGCGATGGTGCAGCTGTACAACTTTTTGAGGATCTGGGGTACCATGCCAAATCTTTTTACGACTGTCTTGGTGTGTTTGGACCATGATAATTTGTTGGTGATTTCATCATGTGACTCATGATAAGACTGTGTAATTGTCCTATTAAAAGGTGTATCTGACTCCATAAAGATGATTTAACAATATGCAAGAGACAATAGCTGAGTTGCAGTAACAGAAAGGTCAATAAATGTATTTAATTACTTTGTAAAAGGGATAACATTATACAAAGCATAAGATTAAGTCACAAAGCATTAACAAGCATTACAAGGCATTATTCTAGACACCTTGATTCACGTTGAGGAACAATGGGTAAGTAATTCTGCTTTGAAAGTTGATCAACTTGTAACCTCACTTTTGAGAAAATGGCCTTTGAACGGTTTGGTACCGACTGGAGAGCTCTTCTTTGTCTACACCCATTCAGCATCAAACCCTTTTAAGCTTTAGCCCCACCCATCTCTTTTAAGGGGGCGGCAGGGTAGCCTAGTGGTTAGAGCGTTGGACTAGTAACCGGAAGGTTGCAAGTTCAAATCCCCGAGCTGACAAGGCACAAATCTGTCGGTCTGCCCCTGAACAGGCAGTTGACCCACTGTTCCTAGGCCGTCATTGAAAATAAGAATTTATTCTTAACTGACTAATCAGCATCCAACGTTTTAGGAGAAAGCTCCAAATCTAACCTATGCTGAAAGTAGAATCTAGATGGTCTACCAAACACCAATTCCCATCATTTCTGCATCGTATTACTACTTCTGTGACGAGAGTTACAAAACCTAACAGAGCATTGGGCCAGTAACCGAAATGATGCTGGAACGAATCCCCGAGCTGACAAGGTAAAAATATGTTGTTCTGTCCCTGAGCAAAGCAGCTGTTCCCCGGGCATCGAAGACGTGGATGTTGATTAAGGCAGCCCGCACCTCTCTGATTCAGAGGGGTTGGGTTAAATGCGGAAGACACATTTCAGTTGAATACATTGTTGGACAACTGAATAGGTATCTCCCTTTCCCTAGTTGGTACTACTCTGAGGGCCGGCAGGCTGTCAAAAATGTGCAGGAGGATTTCCTCTGCCTAGCTTTAGCCCCAACAGCACCTGACCATACATACGCCCTTCCCTTTTACAGAAATCACAATAAAACTTTGTGGGCTGTTTGGGATTAACCTCTGTATCTGTCCCAGTTACTGCAGTGGAAAAATATTTAGGTAGCTTGGTCCCCTCGCACACCAGAGAGCAGCATGGATGCACACACCACACCCGTAGGTTGGACTGTATCTGAAACAGAAAATCACTTTGGTGCCTATTGTGCTCTGTTATAATGAATCTCTCTGCATGTCAAGTAGAAATTACATGCCTGGAGTTCTGATTGCAAGTGCTCTATTTTGAGCTCTTATGTCCTCTGGGACTTCACAGTGGTATCATAGTTTGCTGTTTTCCCGAGTAAAAATTCAACAAGCTCTAGAATTAACATCTTAGATTTGTTCTTATTTATGCCAATATATTGCATGTTTTTCATGGTTCGGGCTAGGCCCCTGGGTTCCAGGGAAGGGAAATCTTAACACTACAGCATACAATTACATTTTAGACGATTCTGTGCTTCCAACTTTGTGGTAACAGTTTGGGGAAGGCCCTTTCCTGTTTCAGCAGGACAATGCCCCTGTGCACAAAGCGAGGTCCATAAAGAAATGGTTTCTCGAGTTCGGTGTGGAAGAACTTGACAGGCCTGCACAGACGCCAACCTCATCGAACAACTTTGGGATGAATTGGAACGCCGACTGCGAGCCAGGCCTAATCGCACAACAATGCCCGACCTTATGAATGCTCTTGTGGCTGAATAGAAGCAAGTCCCAGCAGCAATGTTCCAACATCTAGTGGAAAGCCTTTCCAGAAGAGTGGAGGCTTATATCAGCCCATGATTTTGTAATGAGAAGTTTGACGAGCAGGTGTCCACACACATGTCACCATTTACTGTAGTGGGGTAATATTGTGTGTGTTTTTAATTACTTTGTAAAAGGAATTCTAACATTATTCTAGGCCTGATCAGAGAGTGAGGGAGAAATAATGCCATGGCCCGTAGCTCATGGAAGAGACATAGAAAGAGAGAGAGAGAGAGAATATGTGTGTCACCACAGTTGGTCTGGAACAAATAAGAGAGACAGACAATGAATGAGTTGTTGACCAATACTATTACTTAAACTCCAATCAGATATCAGACCTACAGGATGCAACTCCTGCTTCTCAGAGGTGAGACAATGGGGGTTGGAGAGATAATGACAACACAGAGGAATTTCTTGCATACAGTTGATAAGAAGAGTCACTTCGGGGGCCGGGCTGCTCTACAATACTGTATATACTGTGCATATAACATCCCAGGTTTTCAGGGCAACACCATATCGACTAGAAAGACATTGCCTGGAAATCTTAACGTTCAAATGTTTATAGTAGTGTACAGTGCCTTGCGAAAGTATTCGGCCCCCTTGAACTTTGCGACCTTTTGCCACATTTCAGGCTTCAAACATAAAGATATAAAACTGTATTTTTTTTGTGAAGAATCAACAACAAGTGGGACACAATCATGAAGTGGAACGACATTTATTGGATATTTCAAACTTTTTGAACAAATCAAAACTGAAAAATTGGGCGTGGAAAATTATTCAGCCCCCTTAAGTTAATACTTTGTAGCGCCACCTTTTGCTGCAATTACAGTTTTGCACATCGAGAGACTGAAATTTTTTCCCATTCCTCCTTGCAAAACAGCTCGAGCTCTGAGGTTGGATGGAGAGCATTTGTGAACAGCAGTTTTCAGTTCTTTCCACAGATTCTCGATTGGATTCAGGTCTGGACTTTGACTTGGCCATTCTAACACCTGGATATGTTTATTTTTGAACCATTCCATTGTAGATTTTGCTTTATGTTTTGGATCATTGTCTTGTTGGAAGACAAATCTCCGTCCCAGTCTCAAGTCTTTTGCAGACTCCATCAGGTTTTCTTCCAGAATGGTCCTGTATTTGGCTCCATCCATCTTCCCATCAATTTTAACCATCTTCCCTGTCCCTGCTGAAGAAAAGCAGGCCCAAACCATGATGCTGCCACCACCATGTTTGACAGTGGGGATGGTGTGTTCAGGGTGATGAGCTGTGTTGCTTTTACGCCAAACATAACGTTTTGCATTGTTGCCAAAAAGTTCAATTTTGGTTTCATCTGACCAGAGCACCTTCTTCCACATGTTTGGTGTGTCTCCCAGGTGGCTTGTGGCAAACTTTAAACGACACTTTTTATGGATATCTTTAAGAAATGGCTTTCTTCTTGCCACTCTTCCATAAAGGCCATATTTGTGCAATATACGACTGATTGTTGTCCTATGGACAGAGTCTCCCACCTTCATCCAGAGTGATCATGGGCCTCTTGGCTGCATCTCTGATCAGTCTTCTCCTTGTATGAGCTGAAAGTTTAGAGGGACGGCCAGGTCTTGGTAGGTTTGCAGTGGTCTGATACTCCTTCCATTTCAATATTATCGCTTGCACAGTGCTCCTTGGGATGTTTAAAGCTTGGGAAATCTTTTTGTATCCAAATCCGGCTTTAAACTTCTTCACAACAGTATCTCAGACCTGTCTGGTGTGTTCCTTGTTCTTCATGATGCTCTCTGCGCTTTTGAAGGACCTCTGAGACTATCACAGTGCAGGTGCATTTATACGGAGACTTGATTACACACAGGTGGATTGTATTTATCATCATTAGTCATTTAGGTCAACATTGGATCATTCAGAGATCCTCACTGAACTTCTGGAGAGAGTTTGCTGCACTGAAAGTAAAGGGGCTGAATAATTTTGCACGCCCAATTTTTCAGTTTTTGATTTGTTAAAACAGTTTGAAATATCCAATAAATGTCGTTCCACTTCATGATTGTGTCCCACTTGTTGTTGATTCTTCACAAAAAAATACAGTTTTATATCTTTATGTTTGAAGCCTGAAATGTGGCAAAAGGTCGCAAAGTTCAAGGGGGCCGAATACTTTTGCAAGGCACTGTATGTTTATGTGTCTCTCTGTGTCTGACCACCAGGTAGATGAGATCCTGACGGCCCTGGGACTGCAGGAGTGTGCCCAGACCCGCACCATCTCTCTGTCTGGTGGGCAGTGCAAGAGACTGGCCATCGCCCAGGAGCTGGTCAACAATCCCCCTGTCATGTTCTTTGATGAGCCTACCAGGTAGGTACACACCTGGTATACTGACACACCTGGTACACACTGACACAGAGGAAATACTGCCTAACAATGATGTTGGGTGGGAATCTGCTTTGTTGCTGCGCTGCTGTCCCCCTTGGTGCTGTCCCAACAAGCACAAGCTAACGTTTGTCATCTCTCTCTCTCAGTGGTCTGGACAGCGCATCCTGTTTCCAGGTGGTCTCTCTCATGAAGTCCTTGGCTCAGGGAGGGAGGACAATCATCTGCACCATCCACCAGCCGAGCGCCAAGCTCTTTGAGATGTTTGATAAGGTAACTAAATTCAAGCTTTTATGCCATTTAACAGTATGTATGGTATTGTACAGTATCTAGGACTGACTGCCATATGCTTTGTCATTAGCCTAACATTATTTTAACTGTCGTAATGAAAGTGAGGTCTATACTGTTGGTTATGATGTCCGTAGCCTGCTGGTTTTCTGTTCTACCTGATAATTAATTGCATACACCTGGTGTCCCAGGTCTAAATCAGTCTCTGATTAGAGGGGAACAGTGAAAAAAATGCAGTGGAGCTGGCTTCAAGGTCTAGAGTTGAGTTTGAAGGCTCTAGACCATATTTCGAGCTCAGTTGTTATGTCAAAGCATTAGCATGCATAATACATAAAGGCATTAGCCATGTATAATTCAGAGTCTGATATTACATCAGGCAAAGATATGTAAATAATACTGTGAATGTCTCTGTGTTTCCTTCTTTAGCTTTACATCCTCAGTCAGGGCCAGTGTATATACCATGGCACTGTCCCTTACCTCATCCCTTACCTGAAGAACCTGGGCCTTCACTGTCCTACCTACCACAACCCTGCAGACTTCAGTAAGTCAGCATAAGATCCTGTGTGTGTGCGTGAGTGCATGCATTCTTGCGTGCGTGCATGAATTCTTGCGTGCGTGCATGAGTGTGACAATGCAAACATTTTTCAAGGTCCTTTTTAGTGGATCAAGGTTCTTCTTCTTAGTTCACTAACTCACTCTGTCCTCTGTTCTTTGTTTTTCCTCTGTGTCCCCTGTCTCTAGTTATTGAGGTGGCCTCTGGGGAGTATGGGGACCTGAACTCTGTGCTGTTTGAGGCTGTGCAGGGAGGACTCTGCTCAGAAGAGGGCAAGAAGAACTCCAGCGACAAGAGTGACCCAGCCTCATCTGGCCACTCTAACAGTCACAGCGTGAGTGTTGGCACACTGACCGACAGGAATCACTCACCATCACAGTCCCACACTGACCTGCAGCACACAGTCATGCAGCGTGATGAGATCACTCAGGAGTCACTCACTCAGTCAATACCCATACGTTTTTACCTATTCACTCATTGCATGTCTTTTCAACTCCAACTGTGTAAAGGATCTAATTGTGTCCTATGTCCTGTACTCTCTATGTCTGTCCACAGGATACACAGTACACAGGAACGATGGAGAAACACAGCTTTGCCACCAGTACCTGGTCACAGTTCTGCGTTCTGTTCAGAAGAACACTATTAACGATATGCAGGGATACGGTAAACAATTCACATAATAATAATAATAATAATAATAATCTTAATATTGACTTGCATTGTGTATGTCTGAAATGAATTAGTAAACTTAAAAATAAAATGAACGGGTGAATCAATACATTGTGTGGGTGAGTGAACAGCAAGTACAAGCAAGTAGGCCATAAAGATCATCAAGGACAACAACCACCCGAGCCACTGCCTGTTCACCCCGCTATCATCCAGAAGGCGAGGTCAGTACAGGTGCATCAAAGCAGCGACCGAGAGACTGAAAAACTGCTTCTACCTCAAGGCCATCACTGTTAAACAGCCACCACTAACATTGAGTGGCTGCTGCCAACATACTGACTCAACTCCAGCCACTTTAGTAATGGAAAAATGGATGTAAAAAATGTATCACTAGCCACTTTAAACAATGCCACTTAATATAATGTTTACATACCCTACATTACTCATCTCATATACTGTACTCTATACCATCTACTGCATCTTGCCATCTTTATGTAATACATGTATCACTAGCCACTTTAAACAATACCACTTTTATATGTTTATATACCCTACATTACTCATCTCATATGTATATTCTGTACTCGATACCATCTACTGCATCTTGCCTATGCCGTTCTGTACCATCACTCATTCATATATCTTTATGTACATATTGTTCATCCCTTTACACTTGTGTGTATAAGGTAGTAGTTTTGGAATTGTTAGGTTAGATTACTCGTTGGTTATTACTGCATTGTCGGAACTAGAAGCACAAGCATTTCGCTACACTCGCATTAACATCTGCTAACCATGTGTATGTGACAAATAAAATTTGATTTGATTATGTTGCGTACTAAATTGAGGCATGCTTTTGTGTGTGTGTTCGCAGGTGTTAACCCACCTCAGAGTGATGTCCCACATATGTATAGGAATTCTGATCGGTCTGCTCTATCTCAACATTGGCAATGATGCCAGCAAGGTCTTCAACAACACTGGCTTCCTCTTCTTCTCCATGCTCTTCCTCATGTTCGCTGCCCTGATGCCCACCGTCCTCACCTGTAAGAGACAGCGAGAACATGGGGAGGGTGGAACAATGTTACCTTGTGAACATGTTCTTGCAATCTGGTCTCAGATCTGTTTGTGCTGTCTTGCCTAATGGTCCCATGGTCTACTTTATGATGTGTCCATATGAGTTGGTAAGACAGCACAAACAGATCTGAGACCACACTAGTTGTTGTACTATTAACAAGAAATGTATTGTACTCATACGCGGTTTATGTGTTTCACAGTTCCTCTGGAGATGTCAGTGTTTCTGAGGGAACATCTCAACTACTGGTACAGCCTGAAAGCCTACTTCCTGGCCAAAACCATGGCGGACATACCCTTCCAGGTGAGCTGTGTGGCTAAGTTGACTTTGATTTATTTTTCTTTACAAGAGAAAAGAACAAAGCAAGAGAAAATAATACTATATGGTCGCTTTCCATGAGACAACTACATTCAATCTATCTCTGTATGTGTTTCTCTCTTGCTCCCTCACTCTCTTTACCACTCTCCCCTCCCTCCCTTTGTGTTTATGTCTCCCCTTTCCCTCCCCCCCAGGTGATCTGTCCCATCATGTACTGCAGTATAGTGTACTGGATGACAGAGCAGCCTCCTGAGGCAGTGCGGTACCTGCTCTTCATGGCCTTGTCCACCTCTACCGCCCTGGTAGCCCAGTCCCTAGGCCTCCTCATTGGGGCCGCCTCCACCTCCTTACAGGTACTGTGGGTCAGCCGTTTACGGACCGGTACTACCACGCACAACCAATTGGCCTGCGCAGCACAGCAGATATTCCTGTTTTATAATTTCAAAATGATATAGCAGTCTGCTCCTGCACACTGACTCACTCACTTTCCCACTCTTCAGAGGAGTTGTGGTGTTGTTTTGTGAATAACTGAACTTCCCTCTCTCCAGGTGGCGACCTTCGTGGGCCCAGTCACAGCCATCCCAGTGCTCCTGTTCTCTGGATTCTTTGTCAACTTTGACACCATCCCCAAGTACCTGCAATGGAGCTCTTATGTGTCCTATGTCAGGTGAGTCTGCTTTGTTGGGGCTATAAAATCCTTTGAATCCTTTCCTTTGCTACCTTCGTGCTCAAGTGCAGGACATTCAATTAACCAATTAGAGAATATCATAATGTGTTGAGAGGATATTATGCTGTGTCTTCCAGCTTGGGTTATGTGGAATGCACTCCAACAATCTGGTAAACCTGCTCATTATGTTACTCTGTGCAAGGTGTAAGTGTTTGTGTTACTCATTCAACTTCTCCTTCTCCACTTCTCCTACCAGGTATGGCTTTGAGGGGGTGATCCTATCCATCTATGGGATGAATCGTTCGGAGCTGGAGTGTCCTGGGGTGGTGTGTAAGTTCCAGAAGCCCGAGGAGGTTCTACAGCTACTGGACGTGGAGGATGCTAAGCTCTATGTGGACTTCCTGGTTCTGGGTGTGTTCTTCCTGGTCCTCAGACTGGCTACATACCTGGTGCTCAAATACAAAGTCATAGCAGAGCGATAAGACGAAGAGTACATTACATTTTTTTTGCAAGGTTTTATCTTTTTATTAAAAAAGGACAATAACTTAAGACCACAAATTATAGTTTCCCCTCCCTTACTATAAGTCATTTTAGTTTAAAATGTCCTTACAGTAATCCAATTTGTTTACAGTATTTAACCTTTATTATCCAACAATACTGTGTAAAAGAACTATACACAAACAAACAGATACCCAATATAGTAACTACAGTATAAAGCATGTGTCTCTATGGAATGAAGAGGAGATGTACAGTAGCTGGTGGGGGACAATCCCAACAACCCACACTGCACTGCATCCAAGAGCTCAACTCCTGTCCTATTTACGAAGGTTAAGGATACACAAACCTCTTGGTCCGAGATGGGACAGGACTGTGTCAGTTTGTTTCCACCCGCAAGGCTACACTTCTCCTGTCCTTATACATTTCCACTGAAACCCAAAGACATCCCAAAGGACAATTGCACAAACACTGTGCCTGGACAAAAAGGTTGAAATATGGACATGTGGTGAACATGAGACATGAGAAGAGGACTTCAGGGCTGGGGGAGGTCTGGACTAAAGAAACTTCTCTGAAAATATCCCTCCCTCTCCTTTGGCTGTTTGCAATGAAACTGAGTCCCATTGGATCACATAATTGGTCTTGGAACAGAGTTCCAGGGGTTTCAAATCATTGGACAGTGTTCTCTCTAAAAGAGTATACACCAGACATGGCAGAAAGACAGCCAGAAGATCCATAACAATATGTCGTCATTTGTCTCCATTTCCTGTGATGTCATAGTCTTCCCAGGATCTTTTGGGTAAGCCCACCACCCTGACTATTCTGGATGTGGACCACAGAATATGGCAGGTTTCATTTTGTCAATTAAATCAACGATGGATGGACATAAGTGGACTTGAGAATGTGAACTCCCTGACAGGGTAGTATGCAAGACTGTGCACACTTTTGGAGAAGTGTTGAGAATCTGGACACAGCCCCATAATCAGAATGCATTTCAGATGAGGAGAGTGAGAGAGGGTGTGGGTCTACTTCCCAAACATTGGCACTCAACATTATGTTTCTATTGTAACCATGCTGTGTTGTAGTTGATTGGGAGAACATTCCAGAACTGGACTCTAAAACATAGTGGATCTTTTTACTGGACTGCAGCCCCCTCAACAGAAGATAATACAGTGTTTTTCTTGACATGAGGGGGACTTGATGGCTGAACTTAAGGAGTGACTTATTTTTTGTTTGTTTGTGTAATTGCAATAGCCAACTCTGTGGTAGACAATGTGTGCTTTCCTGCAAATCAAATGGTGTCACCATTTGGACCCAAGACAAAAAGCGTAAATTGCTTGTTTTTGCTTGTTAAAAAGAATGTTGACTCCTTCTCTTCTAGAGAAATTCAATTACTGTTCTATTCTGTTGTTTTGCATTCTGGCAGTCTGACAGGCACATGTGTGTTGTGAAAACCATTGTTGCAAGGTACTTGAGATAATGGCTGGGCAGTTTTTGTGCCTTTGCACTGGAATGGTCTGAGCTCTGTTCGCTTCAATGCACATTATTTGCACATAGACCATATGCTAACACTCATACACAGACATAGATACACACACGCACACACACACATGCACAACCATACACACAGCTTTGTTTAGCCAAGCTTCTCTGTGTCACAAGGCAATGCAAATCTTTTTTTCCAATAGACTATATTGCTATGGAAAGATTTCTGACTCAAACTATGCTACGTCGTAATCCTCATTATAATTGGCACAATGGATTTATAACACCACCATGTCCTGTGTATTCAGAACTTGTAATAATAATGTCAGTATATAATCAAATGATTGTACAGTGAGTATGTTATGCTGTAAAGAAAATGTACAAATGCACTTTTTGATGTATGTTTATTGCTTCTTTTTTTGTATTTTATTTTATTTTTATATATCCATGTGAAAAGTGCTGCTTGAAGGGGTCAGCAACTAATTGTTGCATGATGATTTGTGGAAGGAAATAATGAACTATAAAATGTGAAACATTATATAGAGGAATGGTGACCCACTAAAGTATTATCTTATTCCCTCCCCAAATATTTACCCAAGTTGGTACCAGAGTTTTACTTGTTCTTTCTTTTTGACATTTACTCTGGATACCCATGATTCCTTGACAGTGATGGTGTACATTCTAAAGCAGGGATACAAAGATGTGAACTAGACAGCAGACACAGAAGTCTGAGGCTGTCTGAATAGTACTTACCGATATTGTAATTTCTGTAAAAAAAAAAAATACCAGGATGTTATTATACCTAGTTTCAAGTCCATTGTGCAATATTCTATTATAGAGGGAGAGCCAGTTGAGTAGAAATGTATGTGCTGTAACCAACTCTTCTATCATTGCCATGCGATGATACATTATGTTTGGCATGACAAGAAAGAAGAGTTGGCTACCTCACATACAGTATGGGACCAGGCTACAAGTGTGGTTGGGGAGCTGTATGTGAATTCAGCCTTAAAGCAGGATTAGAATGATAATGTATATTTAGTCTCTGTTCCTGTGGCTTAGTCTTAGTCTCTTAATAAAGGAAGACAACAGAACAGATTGTCTTGAATCTCTTACAAATAGCAATAGTCTCTCTGCTTTGTCAGTTTTACCTAATTTCTCCTCCTCAGATATTTTTTACAGTGTTCATGTTATGTCTCTGACCTGCTTAGTTGTTTTTCTGTATGGAAAAAGATGCACATCCAACGTCTTTGTACAAGAGCTGGATATCCCCCCCAAAATATGTTCTGCAAATGATAGAGAATTCTTTGCTGTAGCCTATCCATGCTATGTGTGCAATACCCATCCAAGGGCATTTTATCTCTTTGCAGACTGATTTTAGGGTGAGAGGAATGTGACGTGCCACTGTGGCTCAGCCAGAAAATCTATCATGTTATGTTTGCATTGTGTTAAGCTCCGCATATGACACGTTTTGGGAAATGCCAGTCAGTGCAGAATTTTGCACTGTATTCATGCATGGCTAATGATGATCATTGATTATCCTTCGGAGTGTTGCACTGGTACGATGGGCAATGATGCTGCTGGATATTGATTATTTATAGTGGAATAACAGACCGTTTACACCACCAAAACTTATTTTTGTCTTACTATAATGTCTTATCTTGTTGTGTTTATTTGGTTTGTTTATCATTCTGTTGGTGTAATTGTTCTATCCACTTCAACAATGCAAGTTCTGTGTACTGAACGCAGTTCAGAAGATTACAATAAAGACAATTATTTATAACCTGTTCCAAGATAAGATTTGTTTGAATATTCATGTTTTGGTGAGTTTTTTTAATTTTAATTAGAGGATATACATAAATGTCCGATCTAATATAGGAAAGAATATGTGACACCATTCTTTCACAAGAAATTCCATAATTTGGTATTTTGTTGATGGTAGTAGAAAACGCTGAGGCACCGCACCAGATTCTCCCAATCGGGTTCAGATCTGGTGACTGACACTCACACAACCCTTTACACACTATGTCCCTTTGAGACCCTTCTTTCAAAGTGGCTGAGATCTCTTATTCTATCCATGGTAGCCAAAATAATGGGAAACTGGGCCTTTCTATACATGACCCTAAGCATGATGGGATGTTAATTGCTTAATTAACTCGAACCACACCTGTGTGGAAGCATCTGCTTTCAGTATACTTTGTATCCTTAAATTTACTCAACTGTTTCCTTTATTTTGGCAGATACCGGTATGTCTTTGAACTACTGATGTCATCATCCTCAGCATCAGACGACAGCAGTTTGTGGGTAAGGGAGCCCCCTGCTGCCACCGGAAATGTATTTCAAGCAACAACCTTGTCTGATCAACAGCTGTTGATGGAACACTAGCCTATATACATACAGTTGAAGTTCGAAGTTTACATACACTTAGGTTGGAGTAATTAAATCTTGTTTTTCAACCACTCCACAAATTTCTTGTTAACAAACTACAGTTTTGGCAAGTCGGTTAGGACATCGACTTTGTGCATGACACAAGTAATGTTTCCAACAATTGTTTACAGATTATTTCACTTATAATTTACTGTATCACAATTCCAGAGGGTCAGAAGATTACATACACTAAGTTGACTGTGCCTTTAAACAGCTTGGAAAATTCCAGAAAATGTCATGGCTTTAGAAGCTTGTGTTAGGCTAATTGACATCATTTGAGTCAATTGGAGGTGTACCTGTGGATGTATTTCAAGGCCTACCTTCAAACTCAGTGCCTCTTTGCTTGACATCATGGGAAAATCAAAATAAATCAGCCAAGACCTCAGAAAAAAATTGTAGACCTCCACAAGTCTGGTTCATCCTTGGGAGCAATTTCCAAACACCTGAAGGTACCACGCTCATCTGTACAAACAATAGTACGCAAGTATAAACACCATGGGACCACGCAGCCATCACACCGCTCAGGAAGGAGACACGTTCTGTCTCCTAGAGATTAATGTACTTTGGTGCGAAAAGTGCAAATCAATCTCAGAACAGCAAAGGACCTTGTGAAGATGCTGGAGGAAACAGGTACAAAAGTATCTACATCCACAGTTAAACAAGTCCTATAGCGACATAACCTGAAAGGCCGCTCAGCAAGGAAGAAGCCACTGCTCCAAAACCGTCATAAAAAAGCCAGACTACGGTTTGCCACTGCACATGGGGAATGTTACGAATCCCTTTGGCCCGGCAGTCTAAGGTGGATGGTAACGAGACCCATAACATAACTCATATAGTAGTGAAAAAGTATGTGAGAACGAAAAACCACAGACAACTACATTACAGTCAGACACTCATGGTTTATTTTTAAACACACGGTAAAGGGGAGCTGGAAAAGGGGCTGAGCTTGACCCAAGGAAAGAAATAAGTATTCAAAAACACCCCTAAGGTAGTCTACCTGCTTCAACAACAGCTAGCTAACTAACCAAAAATACAGTGGGTGGTCCACCCAGTTCTAACTAGTGTATTTAGACAAAGTTTACCTACGGGTAGTGTGTGCCCATGGGCAACTTGTCTTGGTACCCCCTTTCCCACCATCAAACAAACAGTCAAACACCATAATAAAACAACACTCACAGGATAACAGACAAAGTGAAATGTAGTTGCAAAAACCAAAAGCGAGACCTCTGCATACAAATAGAGAGGGAGAGAGAGAACGATCTCTAGAGAAAACAACTGAATGGGTTTTTTAAACCAAGGGAAAGGGGATGTGATTGGGTAATGGAAACAGGAGAAGGTGTGTCTTCTGATTGATGACTGATTGGGGAATGATGATTGCCACCTGTGAGGAGGGGAGAAGGAGAGAAAAGAAATACACACACAGGATACCTGTATCCGTAACACTGCCACCCTTATTAAAAGAGCAACCCATGGGGATTGCGACCACAGTATTTACAAAACACACCAAAAATTATCACATTTACACACGAGACAAAGCATCTGCCAATACATTATCAGAACCCTTTTTGTGGCGAATCTCCAAATTATAATTTTGCACAATAAGCGCCCAACGCATAAGGCGCTGGTTCTGGTTGTACATCCGGTGGAGAAACACTAAGGGGTTATGATCAGTATAATACAATCACTGGTAGGGCACTGGAACCAATATATACTTCAAAGTATTGCAGAGATAACAAAGCTTGAGCTTCTTGTTCGACAGTTGCATAATTTTTCTGACATTTGTTAAATTTTCGTGAAAAATAGCAAACAGGAAGATCCACTCCACTCTTGTCCTGCTGCAGTAGAACAGCACCAGCACCTCTGGCACTAGCATCTACCTCAAGTTTAATTAAACTGTTGTTCAAAATCCGTACAGGGGTATTACATAAGTGTTTTCGCAGTATCAAAAGCTACCTTACAATCAGAGGACCACTCAAACGATCTTGCTGGACTGAATAAATCGGTCAATGGAGCAACTACTGCAGAGACATTTTTACAGAAACTATGGTAGTAGCCAACCATCCTCAAAAAGTGGCGTAGCTCTGTAGCTCTCGTCTGGTGGTAGGTGCGGGAATGCAGTTATAGCCAAGACCTTGGCATCAACAGGGCGCACCTGTCCATGGCCGACCTCCTTGCCGAGATAGGTAACAGTAGCCTTCCCAAACTTACACTGCCAAGTTCAGGGTTAGAGAAGCAGTTGCCAAACGTTCACATACTACCCTTAGAGAGTCAAACGATCTGACCACTCAGACGAATGAATCACTAGATCATCAAGGTAGGCACTGCAATTGGGAACGCCAGCTAATACGGCGTTAACTAACGGGAACGAATCTGGCATTGTGACAGAATTTACCTTTCGATAATCTGTACATACCATCAGGTTTAGGAACCAGAATGCAAGGATAACTCCAAAGGCTTGAACTTGGCATAGCCAGGTCATTCTCCAACAAATATCTCACCTCATCCATCATTATCTTCCTCTTAGAAGCGTTGACACGATATGGGTGTTGCTTGATAGGGGCAGCATTTCCAACATTGTCATGTTCCAACACGCTTGTGCGAGAAGGAACATCATTAAAGAGACATGGAAAACTGTGTAGTAGCCTCACAATATCGTCGGCCTGTCCGTTGGTTAAATGAACCAGACCTGACTGGAGAGACAGCAGCATTTCTGAGTTGGGCAATCTAACGCACTGCTGCTGAGTATTGCGCAACTCTAATCCGTCTCCATCAACATCATCAATATGACAGCCCACTATCATAGCAGCAGAGACAGTAGTACCTGCCGCTGTTTTTGAACTATCTAACTGGGTGATGGGTCAGGTGTGGTATGCCTTCAACATGTTAATGTGGCACACACGAGATTGGCGTTTTCTATCAGGAGTTTGAAGCACATAATCAGTTTCACTTAATTTATTTTCAATTAAATAAGGACCAGAGAAACAAGCTGACAGTGAAGATCCTGGATCAGGCAATAACACCAGTACTTGGTCACCTGGCTGTAGTGGACGAGAAACAGCCTGTTTATCATAGTGTCTTTTTATACTCCTCTGTGAGGAACAGAGCTTCCTTTCTAAGAGCACAGGCTTGGTGTAGGCGCTCACGAAGGTGACTAATGTAGTCCAACACATTCTAAATCAAATCAAATTGTATTTGTCACATACACATGGTTAGCAGATGTTAATGCGAGTGTAGCGAAATGCTTGTGCTTCTAGTTCCGACAATGCAGTAATAACCAACGAGTAATCTAACCTAACAATTCCAAAACGACTACCTTATACACACACACAAGTGTAAAGGGATAAAGAATATGTACATAAAGATATACGAATGAGTGATGGAACAGAACGGCATAGGCAAGATGCAGTAGATGGTATCGAGTACAGTACTGGGCTGTGCAGGCGAACCGGGGACACCATGCGTAAGGCTGGTGCCATGTACGCCGGCCCAAGGAGACGCACTGGAGACCAGATGCGTAGAGCCGGCTTCATGGCACTTGGCTCGATGCCCACTCTAGCCCGGCCGATGCGAGGAGCTGGTATGTACCTCACCGGGCTATGCACCCGCGCCCGGTTTCTCTCGCTCTCCGGTAAGCACAGGAAGTTGGCGCAGGTCTCCTACCTGGCTTCGCCATACTTCCTGTGTGCTCCCCCCAAGAAAGTTTTGGGGCTGACACTCCTGTTTCCAGCCCTGCTTCCGTGCTGCCTCTTCAAACCGCCACCTCTCCGCTTTAGCTGCCTCCAGCTCTGCCTTGGGGCGGCGATATTCCCCCGGCTGTGTCCAGGGTCCATCACCGTCCAACTCGTCCTCCCATGTCCATTCCTCCTTGCGCTGCTCCTGCTGCCGCTTCTCCTGCTGCACCTTGGGGCGGCGACACTCCCCTGGCTTTGCCCAGGGTCCTCTCCCGTCGAGGATTTCCTCCCACGTCCAGAAGTCCTGATTGCGCTGCTCCTGCTGGCGCTGCCTGTCACCACGCCGCTTGGTCCTGTTGTGGTGGGTGATTCTGTCACGGCTTTCTTCCTGGGAAGGAGAGGCGGACCAAAACGCAACGTGGTTATAGTTCATGGTTCTTTAATAAGAAAACTCAAACATGAACAAACCGCAAAACAATAAACGTGAAAACCGTAACAGTCCTAACTGGTGCGTAAAACACAAAGACAGGAAACAATCACCCACAAAATACCCAAAGAATATGGCTGCCTAAATATGGCTCCCAATCAGAGACAACGATAAACACCTGCCTCTGATTGAGAACCAATCCAGGCAACCATAGACTTACCTAGACACCTAAAAGAACACAACCCCATAAATCTACAAAAAACCCTAGACAAGACAAAACACATAAATCACCCATGTCACACCCTGGCCTAACCAAAATAATAAAGAAAACAAAGATAACTAAGGCCAGGGCGTGACAGGAACAGCTTTCTCTGACACTTGAATTTTGGCTTAAACTCCCTTTACCACACCCATTTCACCACTAAACACTTCAGCACAACACATGGGTTCACTCTTAACAAATATAATTTGAGGTGCTGAATCCAGTTTCTCAAAAAGTCCATATCGATTTGATTAATCCACTTGTTAAAGGAATCCAAAAATCTACCCCTAAACTTTGTTTTAATGAGTCAAAATACGTTTCTATTTACTCCTCAGATACCCTAAATGTAATCAAACTATAATATTTATTTCTGAAAGAAGTATGTTCAATAGGAAACCGATTTTAGCAGGTGAGTAATTTCTTCATGGCGCACGCAAACACGTATTTCCAATACTGTGTCCTTCTACTAAAACTATTATTTCTTATTCGTTTTTTAAGTTAAAAGCCTGAAACCTTGAACATAGACTGTGGAAGCCACCCTGTGGAAGCTATTTTACAGTATGAGCTTTCTCTTGCATTTCTAAGAGGATGGTCTCTTTCAAAAAAAATCCTGTTGGTTTTTCTTTGGATTTTCTCCTGCCATATCTATTGTGTTATATTCTCCTGCATTATTTTAACATTTCACAAACTTCCAAGTGTTTTATTTCCAATGATACCAATTATATGCATATTCTGGCTTCAGGGCCTGAGCTACAGGCAGTTTACTTTGGGCACGTCATTCAGACGGAAATGGAGAAAAAAGGGGACTGTCGTTTCTCTTTGCTTATTTGAGCTGTTCTTGCCAAAGTATGGACTTGGTCTTTTACCAAATAGGGCTATCTTCTGTATAACCCCCTACCTTCTCACAACACAACTGATTGGCCCAATCACATTAAGAAAGAAAGAAATTCCACAAATTAAAAGGCACGCCTGTTAATTGAAATGCATTCCAGGTGACTACCTCATGAAGCTGGTTGAGAGAATGCCAACAGTGTGCAAAGCTGTCATCAAGGCAAAGGGTGGCTATTTTATTAAGAATCTGAAATATAAAATATATTTTGAGTTGTTTAACACCTTTTTTTGGTTACTACATCATTCCATGTGTGTTTTTTCATAGTTTTGATGTCTTCACTATATCTACAAAGTAGAAAATAGTTTTAAAAAATAAAGAAAGAAAAACCCTTGAATGAGTAAGTGTTCTGAAATAGTTACTGGTAGTGTATGTTTTTCAGAATAGAAAAGTTGGCGGGAGAGATGTTAGCTGAGTATATAGCATCACTAAAGGGACTTGCGAGTTTGGGGCTTGGGGCTGCACGAGAGGAGCAGCTGAGGGATCAGCTAGTTCATGGAGTTACCAGTAAGGAGCTGCGGGGCAAGATGAGAGCTGCGTGGAATACGGGGAGAATTGAACATCGGCAAAAGTATTGGACATTGTCAACAACTTCGAGTGCGCAGCCCAGAGTATGCAGAAATTCCAGCAGACACCGTCTCAGTTGAGAACCGATCAGTTGACAACAATACGGGAGGGGCATCAACCCGGATCCTCCAAGGAGAAACAGTGGATGTCAGACCAGAGGGGGGAAACGTCAAAGCACTGTTTCACTGTTTGGGGAAAGGACATTCACAGCAGACCTGCAGAGTTCACAGCAGCTTTCCAAGGCAGATCGTGCCAGCGTTTTCTAAGCAACGCTCTCAAACAGCGCACTCTCATCCAGTTCACCTCTTGGGGCTAGGGGGCAGAATTTTCACTTTTGGATAATTAGCGTGCCCATATTATTCATAGATTTGGATAGAAAACACTCTGAAGTTTCTAAAACTGTTTGAATCATGTCTGTGAGTATAACATAACTTATGTAGCAGGCAAAACCCAGAGGCCTAACTGTTCAGATTTTTTTTTTCCCCTCTCTGTTGCCAAGGGATATTTCTTGGGAACCTGTTTTCAGTTCCTACCGCTTCCACTGGATGTCACCAGTCTTTGGAATTTGGTTGAGGTTATTTGTTCAATGAAGAAGTAGGCCAACTAGGAACTGGGTGCACAGTTGAGAGTTGCGCAAGACGTGAAAAGTGGCGCTGGTTTGTTTTCATTCCTGAATTGAACACAGATTGCCCCGTCTACAATTTGATTGATTATTAACGTTTAAAAATACCTAAAGTTGTATTACAAAAGTAGTTTGAAATATTTTAGCAAAGTTCATAGGCAACTTTTGAAATATTTTGTAGTGACGTTGTGTTTTTTGTAAGCTGTTTTTTTCTTGATCAAACGCACTTTATAAATGGACATTTTGGATATATATGGACGGAATTATTCGAACAAAAGGACCAATTGTGATGTTTATGGGACATATTGGAGTGCCAACAAAAGAAGCTCGTCAAAGGTAATGCATGTTTTATATTTTATTTCATTGTTTTGTGTAGTGCCTGCAGGGTTGAAATATGCTAACCCCTTTGTTTACTGCTGGTGCTATCATCAGATAATAGCTTCTTATGCTTTCGCCGAAAAGCATTTTTAAAATCTGACATGTTGGCTGGATTCACAACGAGTGTAGCTTTAATTGAGTATCTTACATGTGTGATTTAATGAAAGTTTGAATTTTATAGTATTTTATTTGAATCTGGCGCTCTGCATTTTCCCTGGCAATTGGCCAGTTGAGACATTTGCGTCCCGCCTATCCCTAATTAAGGGGACATGCTACTGGACGACAGAACAAGTTGAGGAGGCAGAACTTTTTACAGTGTGTAGTGATCGTGAGTATGTGAAACCGTATATGGTCATGGTGAGATGTAACGGGGAAAAGATAAAGATGGAGGTAGATACTGGGGCTGCAATGTCTATTATCTCAGAGAAGCTGATCAGCAGATTTAAGAAGCATAAACTGCAATCATGTGATGTTGTTTTGAGAATTTACTCAGCTCAGCCTATTCAGTTATTGGGGAAAGCTGGAGGTTAAAGTGAAATGTACCATTACCTCTATTAGTATCAAAAGGGAAGGGTCCTACCCTTTGGATGATATAAAGAAGGATATTTATCTAACAAAACTACACTACATGTTATAGCTGGGACCCTTTGGATGACAAATCAGAGGAAAATTTTATAAAAGTAAGTGAATGGAATGGGAATGGAAGACCCAGAGTAACCTCTGCTCTTCTTCGGTCGTCAGCTGTTGGCCTCCAAAAACAGCAAAAATTGCTTTTCAATTGTGCTGAAGCTCTCGTTATCCTCCTGAAAACACAAACCGGTCTCACTACTGAAAAGTGTCATGGCTCTCATTAGTCCACGTGTCTTTACTTTCCAGCTGACCAGCTAATTTACTAGTACTAGCTAACTTTTTAGCTTGTTCCTTCGGTTGGTCATCAGTAGTCTGAGGATTTCACCAGTTGTTCATCCTAGAATTCTGGGTTCTTTTACTGAAGACTCCGAAGCGTGCTTATAATAAACGGAAGAGATTTATTTAATGTGCTCCTTAAGTTAACACATTCCAGTCGACCACTCTCTACAGTGTCTTCAGCCCAAGTCCCCAATACGTCATTAAACTTTAACCGCCCATGCATCTCATAATCCACTCACTTCAATGCAAGAACTGTCATTTGTTAATTCAAATAACTCAACCCCTGCATACAAATCCCATTGGCTATTTGCAACCATTTTAAAGCTAAACTCATGAACACATAATGCATTTCTCAATACACCACAACACATACACATAATAACACACACATTCTATACACACGTACACATGGATTTTGTATTGTAGATATGTGGTAGTGGAGTAGTGGCAGTTCTAGCTTGTATGGCTCCCTGGGCGAATCCCCTCTTCAGCGCCCCCCACCAAAAAAATAATAATCATAACATTTAAAACTATATCAACATAAAAATATATACAAAAATAAGACTTACATTTTAAAAAGTAGTAACAAAGACAAATAAAAACAAAATGTAGTCTATAAATACAAATAAAAAAGAGAATCAAATTATTACACTATTACCCTATTGCTAACAAAAAACACACAAATAAAACTAAATTGCACAAATCCTATATCACACAAATACACAAATAGAATAACACTATTAATCAGACAACCTGATTACTACACTATTGCACTTCAAACAAGAAACACACAAACTAAATTGCACAACTATTTGCATTAAAGTGCCTTGCAAAAGTATTAATTCCCTTTGCGTTTTTCCGATTTTGTTGTATTACAACTGATGTTTTTCATCTGCAGGGACTGTGAAACTGGTCAGAATTGAAGGAATTATGCTAAATACAGGAAAATTCATGAGGGAAACCTGTTCCAGTCTTCTAGTAGTTTGAGACTGAGACGGGGGTTCACCATCCAGCAGGACAATGCCCCTAAGCATACTGCTAAAGCAACACTCGAGTGGTTTAAGGGGAAACATTTAAATGTCTTGGAATGGCCTAGTCAAAGCCCAGATCTCAATCCAATTGAGAATCTGTGGTATGACTTAAAGATTGCTGTACACCAGCGGAACCCATCCAACTTGAAGGAGCTGGAGCAGTTTTTCCTTGAAGAATGAGCAACAAAAAAAAATCCGGTGGTTAGATGTACCAAGCTTATAGAGACATAACCCAAGAGACTTGCAGCTGTAATTACTGCAAAAGGTGGCTCTAAACAGTATTGACTTTGACATAATTTTTTTGTTTCACAATAAAACATATTTTGCATCGTCAAAGTGGTAGGCATGTTGTGTAAATCAAATGATACAAACCCCCACAAAAAAATATATTTTAATTCCAGGTTGTAAGGCAACAAAATGCGAAAAATGCCAAGGGGGTGAATACTTTCGCACGCCACTGTACAAGCCACTGTACTATTTACAGGCATGGCCTAAGATGCTCACTTGGGCCGCTTACTGCCAAGCCATACATGTTACATCTGAGCAGGAATTTCTTTCCTATCAGCTGGGCCACTTTGTCATGTTCTGCGGATGGCTGGCCTTGTGAGTATACACCTCCCGTCCTGCCTCTTTTCTTTACACCAGATGTCTTGGAGGATTCACGTTGTGAGACCGAACTCCTGCGATTTATACTTTGAGGTCGCCACCCTGTGAA
This sequence comes from Oncorhynchus clarkii lewisi, assembly GCF_045791955.1. Taxonomy (NCBI): domain Eukaryota; kingdom Metazoa; phylum Chordata; class Actinopteri; order Salmoniformes; family Salmonidae; genus Oncorhynchus; species Oncorhynchus clarkii. The sequence continues at coordinate 51,942,881 of NC_092156.1, forward strand.
ACCACCTGGTTGGGACTGTAGCTGCGGCTCAATCACTGGTTGTTCCTGCCCAGTGACCGGCTCCCTTTTCCCAAGCGCTTAAGTCTCTTTAGACAGCCTACTGCTCTATGTCCTTCCTCACCACAGAAGAAACAGTGGTCACAGTTCGGTACACCCTGTTCAACATATCTGGGGGAGCCGTATGGTTTCTCTCTTCTGGGCCCAGACTGTTGGCTCGTGTAACATTGGCACTTATGTTCTGGTTGTTTTGACTGTGTCGGGGAGTCTATCATGCTGGTTAAAGCTTCAACCTGTGCACTGAGCTGATGTATGGTCTTACTCTTGTGTTTATGGTTAGCAACCTCCTTCCCTTTGATACAGCTTTCATTACTATGGCTATCACCAAGCTGTATGCTATGAGCATGTATTGGTTAGGGGAGGATTATCGGGCCTAGCCAATGCTGCCTCTCGTTCTTGCTACTGGTTATTTTCATCACATGCCTTAGTATTACTCGTCAGACACTTTGCTATCAGAAAGGAGTTGTCTCACCTCCCTGTGAATATGGCTATGTTTGTCTAAGTCCCTGGAAATGTCCAGGCCTTTTGATCCACAACACGCTTCTGACTATCTCACTGTTTTCACTGCAGTTCTCTTAAATCCCTTCTTCTATCTGTTTGCACACATTATTGTAGCTTATGTCTGATGCGTGGTTGCCTATTCAACCCCCATGAATCTTGACTTCTCTCCACTGCATGTAAAAGATCTATTAGGGAGACTAAACGGTGTGAGTGAAGGCTACTGTGTGGTGAGTTATCATGTACAGAGCTATGTTTCTCAGCTGTGGGTGTGGTAGGGCGAACTCTACATTGGAGGAGTTTCCTGCCTAGCTCCTCATAGCTAGAAAGCATTATCTGGTATTCAGTATCTGATGTGTCATTGTCTACATTAACAAAATCAGCTGCATTGGTGGGCGAAGGAGGTATATTTTCAGACAGAGCACTACCCACTTGGCTATCAGGTGAAGTTACAAGATTACGACTCTGTATAGCTAGTTCAATTGCATCATTCAAAACCCACATTTCAACCATTCCCCCATCTTCAGAATCAAGCAAGGTCTTACTGTACATGAAAGCATGGGATATGCTTAAAACAACCCTCTTTGTCATCCTTCTGTAGCTTCGACTGGTCTTTGTCTGGTACTGGGCCGACGGCCTTGGCGATCAAATAGAGTTCTTCCACTGTCAGTGAACGCAGGCCCTTCCTTGCACCGTACGACATGGCCTCGCTTTATCCCTCAAGCAGGTCACACGGCTACACAAGTCACACAGTCCCGGATATCTGTATCACTGGATCAGCATCCTCCAGCAGGTGAAGCCAATCCCAGAAAAGCACCCAAGAATCTGTAACAGGCATGAGATCCCACTACAGATAATAAAGTCCTGTTTTACACAGGGTGAAAGAAGACAAAGCAGATCAGTTTGTTTATCAATCAGGCAGTTTCTTCCTCTTTTTTGCTGTAGAGCACATATGTCAGAGTCAAGGCCCGCGGGCCACATCCGGCCCGCAAGAAGGTTTTTTACGGCCCCTGGGATGATCTTGATTTATTATTAGAACCGGCCCGCAGCAAGCCGGCAGCCCGCAGATCTTTTACACGCACCAATACTACATTTCCCACAATGCAAAGGTGACGCACCGAGCAGTAGGCTGCTTCATTTCAATATTTATTGGCACAGCAGTCGTCAGCATCACAGTAAAATTAACTTTCAGATACCCATCAAAAATGGCAAAACGGAAGGTGGATACTGAGAACCGGGGGTTTCAAACAAGGTGGGAGTCGGAGTATATGTTCACGAAGGTAGCTGGAAAACCTGTGTGTCTTCTGTGTGGAGAAAGTGTGGCGGTACTGAAAGAGTATAATCTGAGACGACATTATGAAACGAAACACGCGGACAAAAACAAGAATATGGACATGGAACAAAGGCTACAAAAGGCAGAGGAATTAAAACGAGGCCTCAAATCTCGACAGGCTCTGTTCAAAAAAGCCAAATCACAAGGCCAGGCTGCTGTCAAGGCCAGTTTTATTTTGGCAGAAGAGATCGCTAAATCAGCCCGGCCATTTACGGAGGGGGATTTCATCAAAAACTGCATGATTAAAGTTTGTGACGAAGTTTGCCCAGAAAAAAGGCAACTCTTTTTAAATGTGAGTCTGAGCAGAAACACCATTGCCGAGAGAGTAGACCAGTTGTCCATCAATCTAAAAGAGCAGCTTGTGAAAAAGGGAAAAGATTTTATTGCATATTCCTTGGCTGTGGATGAGAGCACCGACATTTCTGACATTGCCCAGTTGTCAATTTTCATCCGCGGAGTGGACTCCAACCTAAGCGTGACAGAGGAGTTTTTGGCTTTACGTCCTATGCATGGCACAACTACGGGGCATGATTTGTATGAAGAGGTGTCAAGATGTGTAAATGAGATGGAGCTGCCTTGGGAAAAACTCGTGGGTTTGACAACCGACGGAGCACCTGCGATGTGTGGACACAGGAGCGGACTGGTGGCGAAGATACGGGAAAAGATGCAAGAGGAAAACGCGACAGGTGAGCTGACAGCTTATCATTGTATCATACACCAGGAAGCGTTGTGCGGTAAAGCCTTGAAAATGGAGCATGTAATGAGCATCATCACGCGCACAGTTAACTTTATCAGAGCCAAAGGTTTGAATCACCGCCAGTTCAAGGCATTTCTGACGGAGTTAGAAACGGAGCATGGTGATTTGCCTTATCACACAGAGGTGCGATGGCTAAGCCAGGGAAAGGTGCTTCAAAGATGTTTCGAGCTTCGTGAGGAGATTTGTCTGTTCTTGGACAGCAAAGGGAAAGACACAACACAACTCCGAGACGAAATGTTTCTGTGTGAAATGGCTTTTCTGTGTGACATTACGAGTCATCTGAATGCAATAAACTTGCAGCTGCAGGGTCGGGATCGTGTCATCTCTGATATGTACAGTACAGTGAAGGCATTTAAAACCAAACTGACTCTGTGGGAGACGCAGATGCGGAAAGAAAATTTGAGCCACTTTCCCAGCTGCCAGACCATGAAAGAGAAGCTCTCTACCAGTGCGTTCCCGAGCACACAGTTGGCTGATAAAATAGGTATGCTTGCCGCTGACTTTCGACGCCGATTTGCTGACTTTGAAGCACAAAAAAGCAGGTTGGAACTGCTCGGTAACCCATTTGCTGTTGACGTGGAAAGCTCACCACCAAACCTCCAAATGGAGTTGATTGACCTCCAATGCAATGATGCACTGAGGGCAAAATATGCGGCAGTGGGTGCTGCAGAGTTCGCCCGTTTCCTCCCCGGCACAATGCCCCAGCTGCGCATCCAGGCTGCTCAAACGTTGTCTATGTTTGGCAGCACATACCTGTGTGAACAACTGTTTTCTTTGATGAACCTGAACAAAACATCACACAGAAGTCGACTTACTGCTGAACACCTCCACTCAATTCTGAGGATTTCTTCAGCTCAGAGCCTTACCCCGAACATTGATGAACTTGTGGAAAAGATGGGACACCACCAAGTATCACCCTCAACCTCAAACAAGTGAACATTACTGTGCAATCACATATTTAGAGTTTTTACTCAGTTCAAGTTTAAAAGTTAAAATTTAATATTTGTTTTCACTGCATGTTACTTCTCCTTAAACAAAGTGTTGTTTTTGATTAATAGATTTTTGCACTTTATTTTTTTGTATTTCAATCCAATTATATTTTAAAAATATTTCAGTTGAGTGGATGATAGAAAATTGCTATTATTGTTTTTTCTTTGAAGTAAATTTAGCCCACTTTTGCTAAAATAGAAAATATAGTCTACTGATGGTGCCTTGAATACCGGTTTCTTTCATTTAATGTTCATGTTATGGGGATATTTATATAAAGGAAATTTGTCTTTTGTGTCTGTTGAAAATTAAAGATTACTGACAGAGCCATAAGAAAATATTGCTTTATTTATCTGATCATATTGTAATATATTTGTTAGGTTTTCAGTAGGTTCAATTAGGTTCACTAGACTATATGCGTCATTTAAAAATTTTTCAATGAACATTCGAACAGTCCGGCCCTCGTCTTGTAGCTGATTTTTTTATTTGGCCCTCCGTCCATTTGACTTTGACACCCCTGCTGTAGAGGGTACTCTAAACCCTAATTCCCCTGCAGCTCTCCCTAGTGATACACACTGGATGACATTGTTCCCATTGGAGGTATCTGAAGAAAAAAACACACAAAAAAACACAACCAATACAAAAACATAATAGATAGAAAAAAAAAAGATATATTTCTCAAAACATCAAATTGTGACCAACATATTTATGTGCGTCTATTGTCTATTTTTAGTTTAATTCTGGGTTGAATTGAAACAATATCTGTCGATGACTTTGCAATGCTATTTAAGGCCTAAATAGCATCATTGATGATGTATGAGTGATGAAGTATGGTCACATTTAATTTTCTCTGTTAAACCTACCTTTTGTAATGATGTTGATAGCAACAAATAATCTATTTTGTTTTTAAGTGCAGACCTCTCAACACTCATTCTCACGATAGCACATTGGTAATAGTCAGTGACATAAATAGACAAAAGGGTAGCTGTAGGTAGATCAATTCTCTAGTAGGAGGTGCTGTCCAGCCTATTGTTTTTTGTTCTGATAGTGGATATAATGTTGAAGATCTGACATTGTTTTAAAGGTACAATTTCAACATGTTTTATACAAGGTTTGTCTATGTTGAAAATTTGGTTAAAATTTGGTTACAATGATGACATAATCCTGTGGATCAAATCCAATGTATTTTCCACATTGATTCCACATCATAATAAGTTGACAAATTACGTTGAAACAACATTGATTCAACCAGTGTGTGCCCAGTGGGTAGACACCAGATCAACCAGTTTGAAATATGTAAATGGAAGTCAGGAAAAGTAGGTAATTAGGATTCACTGATTTTTTGTTTTTTGCAAGGTTAAGGTTGACCAAATTTATTTTGTCTTCAGATTCACATAAAGAAACGTACTTATTGTGGCTGGCCTCACACTGACGAGATCAACAATTGCTATAAACTATTAAACTGACTGCTGTGTGGTGATGTTCTCTTTCAGGTCTTCTGGAGGTCATAGAGCTAACAGAGTAAGTTTTGTTCCTTTCCTCCTCACAATCTACCCTTAGTGTTTTCCAATATTCCACAGTTTTTGCATGTGAATAAATACATGTGTTGGCCTAAGCAAGTGATCAGTTGAATTGGAAACATTCAAGTTTATGTTACTCATGAGTTTACTTATTTGGCTGAATAGAAACTAGGTTTAATAGCAGTTCATAGTGCTGTTCTGCACAGTCTGTCCCTGAAGACCCGTGGAAACACAGCAACACATTAAACTCTGAGCCTGGATTTGCTGACTTTTAAGATTGTTCTCTCTCTCACACTCCCTCTGACTCTCTCTCTCTGTTTCTCTCTCTCTCTCTCTCTCTCTCTCTCTCTGACACTGAGAGCTTTATGACTTTGGCCTCAAGCCTTCACAAGCGCAGATAAATGGTCACAGATTGCACTTACGTAATGGGGCCATATACTGTACTGCTGAAATTTCACTCAATGGCTCGTGAAGTGGTGATTTGCAACTTGATCGCTCAATTCTGAAAAATACAATTATTATCTTTTATGTCAAAGGAAATTCACCTTCAATCCTAAGGAGGGAATAGACAACCCAGCAATGGTCATCTCAGATGATGCAGGTAAGCTACCCCTTTAGTGTTTGTCATTACACACCTCAATTCTTTCACCTTTTCTGAATTTTTGGGGAAAAAGATGATATACGATAGACTTTGACTTTAGACTATAGACTTTAAATGTATGTTCACTGTTCCTTCTCCTATATAACTGTCCCCTGTAGAGCCTTGCTTGAGACCCACACTGCGTCTCTGCATTCTTAAACGTGAAGAGGGTGAGTCCTTCAGCTTCCACCTGCGTGTGGAGAAGGGCTGCCTTGGTCGTGTGATCAGACATGTGACGCAATGCGGGGTGGTGGAGCGCGGCGGTCTCAGAGACGGGGATCGACTTCTGGAGGTCAATGCGGGCTTTGTGGATGACATGATACACCCAAAGGTCAGATGGCCGATGACCTATAGCAACTTTTAAGTAGGATTTAACCTAAAATATTGGTCATTATACACAGTTTTGCTTTTATTTTACCCTGATTTTAACAGGTTTACCATTGTTGTCAAAATACCTATTTTTCAAGAGAGACTTGGCCAAAAAGGCACATAGACTGAACATAACATTCTAACTTGTACAGTGGGTATCATAAGTATTCACCCCGCTTGGATTTTCTCACATTTTGTTGCCTTACAGAAGGATTGAAATATATGTAATTTTGATTTTTTTTGGTCATTGATCTACACAAAATACTCCATAATGTCAAAGTGAAAAGAAAATTCTACAAATTTGTACAAATTAATAAAAAGGACAGTAAATAACTAAAATATATTAATTGCACAAGTATTCGCCCCCTTTGTTTAGGCAAGCCTAAATTAGTTTAGGAATAGAATTTGGTTTAACAAATCCTATAATACGTTACATGGACTCAGTCTGTGTGAAATAATCGGGTTTGACATGATTTTTTATGACTACCCCTTCCTCTGTCCCCCATAACATTCAACATTTGTAAGGTCCCTCGGTCAATTATTGAATTTAAAGCACAGATTCAGCTACCAGGAGCTTTTTGAAATCTTCATAAAGGGCAGTGATTGGTTGATTGGTATCAATAACAAATCAGACATTGAATATCACTTTATGCATGGTCAAGTTAAACCACCTGGATACATTAAAGATATAGTCGTCCTTCTGAACTGAGCTGCTTGACAGGAAGGAAACTGCTCATGGATGGTCAGCATGAGGCCATTGGTGATTTTAAAACAACTACAGCGTTCTATGGCTGTGATGGGAAAAAACCGAGGATGGATCAACAACATTGTAGTGAATCCACAATAATGACCCAAATGACAGAGTGAAAAGAAGAATACAAATATACAGAATAAAAATAGCCCCAAAACATGCATCCTGAATGAAACAAGGCACTAAAGTAATACTGCAAAAAACACGACACAGGTATACACTTTTTGGCCTAAATGCAAAACCTTACGTTTGGGGATAATCCCACACAACACATGACTGAGTAATTGCCTCCTTATTTTCAAGCATGCTGGTGGCTGCATCATGGTATGGATATGCTTGATATCGGCAAAGACTTGGGAGTTTTTTAGCATAAAAAGAAACATGGAGCTAAGGACAGTCAAAATCCTAGAAGAAAACATGATTCAGTCTGCTTTACACCAGAGACTGGGAGAGCATTCCTCCTTTCAGTAGGATAATAACCTATAACACAATGCCAAATCTACACTGTAGTTGCTTACCATAAAAAAACAGTGAATGTTAGTGTCAGGAACTTTCTGAGTGGCCAAGTTACAGTTTTGATTTAAATCTGTTTGAAAATCTATGGCAAGACTTGAAAATTGCTGTCTAGCCATGATCCCTAACACCTTGACAGAGCATTAAGAATTTTTAAAACAATCCATGTGTGCAAAGCTCTTTTTTAAAATAAAAATAATAATAATTTAAGGGGTGAATGAGCTTAAAATTGCCGAAAGATTGATGCTTCCATCAATGTAATTGTCTGCATCATTTCCAATCTCCCATATATTTTTGGGGTAAAGATATATATATATTATATATATATAAATATATATATCCACATACATATGCATACATATACACATATATACATACATACACATACCTATATACATACTTTTTAAACAATATACCTTTATTATTCCCCGCAAACCCTACCACCCTTCCCCTAATTGGAGTAAACTAATAAACACTTTTAAAAACTAATAAAGGCTTCTACCTTCAGTTTATATATCTTATACACATTTTACAGACACAATCTATTTTACATTAGTTATATTTGTTTTGTTTTTAGTCCTTCCTCTATTTCTGATGTCCATCCAGTTTGATTTCTATTTGTAACTGTGCTATTTCAGAACATTTCTGAACCTACAGTGCCTTGCGAAAGTATTCGGCCCCCTTGAACTTTGCGACCTTTTGCCACATTTCAGGCTTCAAACATAAAGATATAAAACTGTATTTTTTTGTGAAGAATCAACAACAAGCGGGACACAATTATGAAGTGGAACGACATTTATTGGATATTTCAAACTTTTTTAACAAATCAAAAACTTAAAAATTGGGCGTGCAAAATTATTCAGCCCCCTTAAGTTATTACTTTGTATCGCCACCTTTTGCTGCGATTACAGCTGTAAGTCGCTTGGGGTATGTCTCTATCAGTTTTGCACATTGAGAGACTGAAATTTTTTCCCATTCCTCCTTGCAAAACAGCTCGAGCTCAGTGAGGTTGGATGGAGAGCATTTGTGAACAGCAGTTTTCAGTTCTTTCCACAGATTCTCGATTGGATTCAGGTCTGGACTTTGACTTGGCCATTCTAACACCTGGATATGTTTATTTTTGAACCATTCCATTGTAGATTTTGCTTTATGTTTTGGATCATTGTCTTGTTGGAAGACAAATCTCCGTCCCAGTCTCAGGTCTTTTGCAGACTCCATCAGGTTTTCTTCCAGAATGGTCCTGTATTTGGCTCCATCCATCTTCCCATCAATTTTAACCATCTTCCCTGTCCCTGCTGAAGAAAAGCAGGCCCAAACCATGATGCTGCCACCACCATGTTTGACAGTGGGGATGGTGTGTTCAGCTGTGTTGCTTTTACGCCAAACATAACGTTTTGCATTGTTGCCAAAAAGTTCCATTTTGGTTTCATCTGACCAGAGCACCTTCTTCCACATGTTTGGTGTGTCTCCCAGGTGGCTTGTGGCAAACTTTAAACAACACTTTTTATGGATATCTTTAAGAAATGTCTTTCTTCTTGCCACTCTTCCATAAAGGCCAGATTTGTGCAATATACGACTGATTGTTGTCCTATGGACAGAGTCTCCCACCTCAGCTGTAGATCTCTGCAGTTCATCCAGAGTGATCATGGGCCTCTTGGCTGCATCTCTGATCAGTCTTCTCCTTGTATGAGCTGAAAGTTTAGAGGGACGGCCAGGTCTTGGTAGATTTGCAGTGGTCTTATACTCCTTCCATTTCAATATTATCGCTTGCACAGTGCTCCTTGGGATGTTTAAAGCTTGGGAAATCTTTTTGTATCCAAATCCGGCTTTAAACTTCTTCACAACAGTATCTCGGACCTGCCTGGTGTGTTCCTTGTTCTTCATGATGCTCTCTGCGCTTTTAACGGACCTCTGAGACTATCACAGTGCAGGTGCATTTATACGGAGACTTGATTACACACAGGTGGATTGTATTTATCATCATTAGTCATTTAGGTCAACATTGGATCTTTCAGAGATCCTCACTGAACTTCTGGAGAGAGTTTGCTGCACTGAAAGTAAAGGGGCTGAATAATTTTGCACGCCCAATTTTTCAGTTTTTGATTTGTTAAAAAAGTTTGAAATATCCAATAAATGTCGTTCCACTTCATGATTGTGTCCCACTTGTTGTTGATTCTTCACAAAAAAAATCAGTTTTATATCTTTATGTTTGAAGCCTGAAATGTGGCAAAAGGTCGCAAAGTTCAAGGGGGCCGAATACTTTTGCAAGGCACTGTATATGCATTTTACAGACCCTGTATTTTTTACATTGGTTATCGTGTTATTAGTCCCACCCTTCAGCTCCTTTCAACCCCTCCCATCTATCTCTCAACATCATCCATTTTGGATTTCTATTTGCCATATATTTTTCAGCTGTACTGTGATGCTTCACAAAAGTACTGAACCTTTCTATTCTCATAGCTTCTACAGATTGTAAATTAAAAATAAACATTTTTGCCAAAATAATAATTATATTATTGTTTGATTGACTATGGCTTTTCAAATCACCCAGCATTGCTATCAGCAGCGTTAGTTCTAGGCAAATGTTGCAATTCTTCAGCCATTCCTGGACCTGTGACCATAAACAAGCTACATATGGACAATACCAAAATAAATGATCTAATGACTCTGCCTCCTCACAGCAAAATCTGCAGAGCTGGGAAGATTGTATCCCCCATATATACAGTGCCTTGCAAAAGTATTCGGCCCCCTTGAACTTTGCGACCTTTTGCCACATTTCAGGCTTCAAACATAAAGATATAAAACTGTATTTTTTTGTGAAGAATCAACAACAAGTGGGACACAATCATGAAGTGGAACGACATTTATTGGATATTTCAAACTTTTTTAACAAATCAAAAACTGAAAAATTGGGCGTGCAAAATTATTCAGCCCCTTTACTTTCAGTGCAGCAAACTCTCTCCAGAAGTTCAGTGAGGATCTCTGAATGATCCAATGTTGACCTAAATGACTAATGATGATAAATACAATCCACCTGTGTGTAATCAAGTCTCCGTATAAATGCACCTGCACTGTGATAGTCTCAGAGGTCCGTCAAAGAGCATCATGAAGAACAAGGAACACACCAGGCAGGTCCGAGATACTGTTGTGAAGAAGTTTAAAGCCGGATTTGGATACAAAAAGATTTCCCAAGCTTTAAACATCCCAAGGAGCACTGTGCAAGCGATAATATTGAAATGGAAGGAGTATCAGACCACTGCAAATCTACCAAGACCTGGCCGTCCCTCTAAACTTTCAGCTCATACAAGGAGAAGACTGATCAGAGATGCAGCCAAGAGGCCCATGATCACTCTGGATGAACTGCAGAGATCTACAGCTGAGGTGGGAGACTCTGTCCACAGGACAACAATCAGTCGTATATTGCACAAATCTGGCCTTTATGGAAGAGTGGCAAGAAGAAAGACATTTCTTAAAGATATCCATAAAAAGTGTTGTTTAAAGTTTGCCACAAGCCACCTGGGAGACACACCAAACATGTGGAAGAAGGTGCTCTGGTCAGATGAAACCAAAATTGAACTTTTTGGCAACAATGCAAAACGTTATGTTTGGCGTAAAAGCAACACAGCTGAACACACCATCCCCACTGTCAAACATGGTGGTGGCAGCATCATGGTTTGGGCCTGCTTTTCTTCAGCAGGGACAGGGAAGATGGTTAAAATTGATGGGAAGATGGATGGAGCCAAATACAGGACCATTCTGGAAGAAAACCTGATGGAGTCTGCAAAAGACCTGAGACTGGGACGGAGATTTGTCTTCCAACAAGATCTACAATGGAATGGTTCAAAAATAAACATATCCAGGTGTTAGAATGGCCAAGTCAAAGTCCAGACCTGAATCCAATCGAGAATCTGTGGAAAGAACTGAAAACTGCTGTTCACAAATGCTCTCTATCCAACTTCACTGAGCTCGAGCTGTTTTGCAAGGAGGAATGGGAAAAAATTTCAGTCTCCCGATGTGCAAAACTGATAGAGACATACCCCAAGCGACTTACAGCTGTAATCGCAGCAAAAGGTGGCGCTACAAAGTATTAACTTAAGGGGGCTAAATCATTTTGCACACCCAATTTTTCAGTTTTTGATTTGTTAAAAAAGTTTGAAATATCCAATAAATGTCGTTCCACTTCATGATTCTGTCCCACTTGATGTTGATTCTTCACAAAAAAATACAGTTTTATATCTTTATGTTTGAAGCCTGAAATGTGGCAAAAGGTCGCAAAGTTCAAGGGGGCCGAATACTTTCGCAAGGCACTGTATAACTTTCTATTGGTGGTTGCAAGAATTTTGTATAGTAATTTAAATTGAAAAATTCGAAGTTTTGAATCCGCCGTTGTTTTACATATCAATTCATAAATTATGTGCCATGGAATGTGTACATCGAAATCTCTTCCCAACTATTTTGCAATTTATATGGCACAGCTGTCAGTTTTTGGTCCTTAAGTGAAATTGGTATATGTTTTTATTTATCACACTTTTCTTTAACCATTTATTTTTCTTTAATACAGGGCCAACATACAAGTTCCTTACTTTTTTCCCCTTCTACTTGCCTCTTCCATTTATGTGGTAATGCTGCAATTAATTGGTTGTAATTTTAAGGTAAGAGCAGACATTTCCATATGTCTGTCTTAGCTGCATGTGTGACATAAATCCACCAGTCCAATTTATGATATCATTCACTAAAATTATACCTTTTTAAAACATTACTTCGAATGTTTTTTTTTTTTTTATCAGTTAGTATAATTGAGTTTAACCACAATATTTGTTGTATTATTTGTGCTGTCTTTTCAGGTGGATTAAACTGAAATTGCAACCAACTTTCTAATGCTTGTTTAAAAAAAAAAAAACATTTTCAAACAACTGAAAGTGTGCAGGTGTAATCTGAATAAAAGGAAAAAGTCCATTCTTGAACATAGGATGAGACATTCCTACCAATTTACTAGAGAACCAGTTTGGATTTAAGTATAACTTTTGTATGACTGATGTCTTTAGTGAGAGGTCTAATGCTTTAATATTTAATCATTTCTGCCCTCCGAATTCATATTCGTTATATAATTTTGTCTGGCTTGCCGTTCCAAATAAAATGTAATATTTTTTGTTCATATAATTTAAAAAGCAGGTAAATTGATATGACTAAAGAGTTAATCAGGGTGATTTTTCCTCAAATAGACAGGTATTTTCCTTTCCATGGTAGCAAGATCTTATCTATTTTTGCTAACTTTCTATAAACATTTATTGGAGTGAGATCATTTCTTTATTTTGGGATTTGTATACCGAGTATGTCCACATCTCCGTCAGACCATTTAATTGGTAAACTACACGGTAATGTAAAATGTGCATTTTTTTTGTGATCCAATATGTAATATAGTACACTTATCATAATTCGGATTTAATCCAGAGAGGATAGCAAAAGTATCTCCTCTATGAGGCCGTGGAGAGACTCTAATTGTGGTTTTAAAAGAAAACATGAATCTTCAGTGTACAATGACGCCTTCATTTTTAAGCCAAGGATATCTAATCCCTTAATATTATTGTTTGATCTAATTTTAACAGCTAACATTTCGATGGCAATAATAAATAGATATGTCGATAGTGGACAAAGCTCTTATAGACTTACCCAAGAAGAGTCAGCGCAGTAATCGTTGCCAAATGTGTTTCTAACATGTATTGAATCAGGAGGGTGAATACTTCATCAAATCAAGTTATGTTAGTGTTTTATCTTTCATTCATCTTTAAAAAAAGAAAAATAAATCTTCCACTTTGACATTACAGTGTTTTGTGTAGATGGTTGATGAAAAAATTACAACTAAATCCATTTTAATGCACTCTGTAACACAATAAAATGTGAAGAGAGGTGAATAGTTATGATACCCCCTGTCTCTGTCTCTTTGTGTGAGTCAGGTGGCCATGCGTATGAAGCTTAGTGGGCGCCAGCTGTGTCTACTGGTGTTGGATGGAAAGGAGTACGACAGGGTCATGATCTCCAGGCCATAGCCAGAGAACACAGAGGCGGGGACTGCAGCCCGCCCCGGCTTTGCCACATCGTCAGAGATACAGCTTCAGGCTTTGGAGTCAACTTCCTGCTTGTGGAAGGTATGTGAGACTGCAGCTGAGAGGACATTGATACAAATTTGAAATTATGAATGAATCAGAATCAGAGTTGATTGGTTGGTCGTAGAATGATTGTTGACTTTGTGTCATGACATGTGAACCGCCTTTAGGGGAGAAGGGCCGGATCTCAGTGAGCCTGGTGAGCGGGGGTCCAGCCGAGAGAGCGGGGGTGTGTAGGGGAGACCGCCTGCTGTGGATCGATGGCAACACAGTGTCAGAGCTCACAAACTCTGTTCTCAGCAAGATGGTAGGTGGACTTGGACAGACAGACCTCCCTTCACTGTATGGACCAGCCTTTGAGCAATCTGGGTCACATTCATTAGGGCATCAAAACATTTTGAAATGGAAAATGAAAACCAATGTTTCTTATTGGACAAGTCCAGATAGTCACTCCCTGTTTCAAGCCCTTTTCTTCCGTTTGGTGCCTAATGAACATGACCGGCCTGATACAGCTTGTCCATGTATTGTGTGCAGGTGAAGAAGTGCAGGGACCACATGACCATCCTGGTGATTGACAGTGAGAGTGAGCAGAGCTATGCCCGTTGGCGGATGCCTATCCTTCCCACCCTGGCTGGTTCCCACCACAACCTGCCACATTCACCCAGGAAACTCCAGCTGGTCCCTGGACCCAAGGGTCAGAGAGGAGATGACACCGTCAGGATGCAAAGGTCAGAGGGATGATGATACATGTACAAACAAACTCAACTATGCATACCATATGCAGGAAATAGCTTTGACACAAGCAATAGCAAAAACTATAGGGTAAAAACAAGACACACACACACACACACACATGCACGGCACACATTCACAAACCCATACACTTACACTACCATTCAAAAGTTTGGGGTCACTTAAAAATGTCCTTGTTTTTGAAAGAAAAGCATATTTTTTGTCCATTAAAAGAACATCAAATTGATCAGAAATACAGTGTAGACACTGTTAATGTTGTAAATTACTATTGTAGCCTATGTAGATATTCCATAATATCGACTATTGTAGTTATTATGGAATATCTACATAGCCATACAGAGGCCCATTATCAGCAACCATCACTCCTGTGTTCCAATGGCATGTTGTGTTAGCTAATCCAAGTTTACCATTTTAAAAGGATCATTAGAAAACCATTTTGCAATTATGTTAGCACAGCTGAAATCTTAATGAAGCAATAAAACTGACTTTTGAACGGTAGTGTATATCTATAATCCAGATTGTAACCATCAGTGTATGTGTGTGAAATGCTTTCCTTCTTTAGCCCACGTAATGCGTGAGGTAGACCAAGGCAGCACGGCTGAGATGGCAGGCATTGAGGAAGGAGACCTGCTACTTGAGATCAATGGAGAGGCAGTGGAGTCACTGGGCCATGAGGACATAGTGGACAGAGTACGGAAGAGTTGCCAACAGTAAAGTAAACAAAAAGGAATGAAACAGTCACAGCTCTTTTCTTGGAATTAAGCACACTAAAGCCTTATTCTAGTACAATTTTGCTTTGTAAGAAATTGGAGAGGAAACTGCCTGCAGAAAATATTGACCCCTGCCATCACAGCCCGTGGCCAAGAGTTTTACACGCAGGTAGCTGGGACCACAGTCATCCCAAGTGTGTGTGTGTTTGTAGCAATGTGCATACCCCGCCCATTTGAGGATCTGTCTTTTTCAGACATCAATTTCCTGTGTTTGAGGGGTGCAAAATCCACTTGTCACTTAAATCTTGCTGGATTGATTGCTTTCATTTTACTCCTGCGACTCTTTCATACTCTTGCTTGTGCCTGTTGTTTTTCCGTTAACGTTACGGCCGCGGAAATGTTTGTGATGACCTGTCAAACACATCCTGGTAATGGCTGAAATGTGCTCAATGGAATACATTGTCTTTCAAGAATGCTAAATATTAGTCTTGGATTTTAAGCACTGTCTCGATCACTTACATCTCAAAATAGAGAATAACTTTAATTTGATGGGTGTTCATTGTTTGTGTAATTGAAGAAAAAAAATGTATTACAGTTTAAATGTTGACAAATTAGATGTTACATTTTAAAAAATAAGTTACATTTAAAAATAAGTTACATGTTACAATAAATTGAATACCTGAATTCCCACCAAAATCCCTGAACTCCATTCATTATTAGTCTGTGCCAGTAAAATTATTTATTTGCTGTAATTCAGTCAATATATGATGGATTATAAAATGTCTAAAAGTTTGGAATGTCTTCCATTGTCCAACTGTTGCATTTATTAGAATTGTTTTTAAAAACGTGTAACAACTTTGATGACCATTGCTAGTGTTTGTGTGGTAGGGCTTAATAAACATCCTTGACTAAAAGGTTTCAGTTTAAATTATAACCAGAGTAAGCAGGCATTTAACATATAAAGTACATCTAATGAGTTAATATGGTTCTCTTTGTTATGTACCCTATTTTACTCCATTCAGTTGGATCTATCCCATCTGCTCTTCTGTGGGAGTAATGCAGTTGAAAAGGTAAAGGAAAATGAGAACCTAGTCCCACCACCACTCCGAGTTGTAGTGGAGGTTCCAAAGGAAGAACCAGTAGTGCTGCCCACTGTGCCTAGTCCTTTGTGTTCTCCAGAAAGGACCTCTGGGTTTCGGCATTAACTTGGGCTGTGTCCAGGACACCCCTGGAATCTTTGTAAGCCAGGTAGGGCACCATAGGACACTCATGGACACACACTAACTAGTGGGCAGCTCAAGGATCACAAGTGAATTTGACATTTTTCTCTCAAACCAGAGATTGCACTGAATTATTCTACTTACAAAGAGCTGAGAATAATTATATTTCTCATTAAATGTAAGGTAAAAAAAGGCCCAATGTAAGGTAAAAAGGGCCAATGCAGCTGTTTTGATGTCAATATCAAATAATTTCTGGATAGAAATGAGGTACCTTACAGTTATCTTATTCTATCAATATGGTCAAAAAGAAACAAAAATAGTAGCTTCTTAGCAAAGAACAATTTCTCAAGCAACAATTTTGCTAGGACTGTCTGGGAGTGGTCTGAGTGAGGGTCCTAAATTGGACAAGACTAATGGGAGGGATATGTAACCTGAAAACTAGCTGTTAATGGCAGAGAGGTTTAAAATTCTCTTTGTTATTGGTCTATTAACTTATACTGACTGCCTGGTGATGGCCAGGCAGGCCAAAACTCCATCCCACAAAAACAGGCAGAAATTCAGGGTGGTCTTTTCTTACACCAAAACTGCATTATCATAATTTTCACAATTTCCCAGTATTATTCCAATCTCTTAGTGTGGAAATATATATAAAACACAGGACAATCACGATTTTGATTGCATTGGGCCTTTAAAGAGGTGAAATGATACAGTTGGCTTTCTAATATGGAAATTACCTAGATGTTTTGGGTCCTCTAGGTGGTGCTGTGGGGCTCTGGGAGTAGAGCAGGACTTTTGGTAAGGGACGTGGTGATGGAGGTGAACGGACAGAACATGGAGGAGAACTGTCTGGAGAATGTGATGGTTCTGGTTCAGGAGGGAGGACATTCTTTTTCTCTTCTGGTTGTGGAGAAGAGTGGGTACAACAAGCTCGGACAGAGCCAGAGTCCCTTTACTGCTGTAGAGGCTACGGTGAGAGAACATGTCCTTAGGAAATTGTACTGTAGCCTATGTATTTATTATTCTTTAATAAATTATCACATCTAATTGATCTTGTATCGTTACAGGTGGAGGAGGAAACTGATGGCATATCTGCCCTGTGAGTGACTGAAAATGACCCAAGCATTTACAGTGGGGAGAACAAGCATTTGATACACTGCCGATTTTGCAGGTTTTCCTACTTACAAAGCATGTAGAGGTCTGTAATTTTTATCATAGGTACACTTCAACTGTGAGAGACGGAATCTAAAACAAAAATCCAGAAAATCACATTGTATGATTTTTAAGTAATTAATTAGCATGTTATTGCATGACATAAGTATTTGATCACCTACCAACCAGTAAGAATTCCGTCTCTCACAGACCTGTTAGTTTTTCTTTAAGAAGCCCTCCTGTTCTCCACTCATTACCTGTATTAACTGCACCTGTTTGAACTCGTTACCTGCATAAAAGACACCTGTCCACACACTCAATCAAACAGACTCCAACCTCTCCACAATGGCCAAGACCAGAGAGGGTGTAAGGACATCAGGGATAAAATTGTAGACCTGCACAAGGCTGGGATGGACTACAGGACAATAGGCAAGCAGCTTGGTGAGAAGGCAACAACTGTTGGCGCAATTGTTAGAAAATGGAAGAAGTTCAAGATGACGATCAATCACCCTCGGTCTGGGGCTCCATGCAAGATCTCACATCGTGGGGCATCAATGATCATGAGGAAGGTGAGGGATCAGCCCAGAACTACACGGCAGGACCTGGTCAATGACCTGAAGAGAGCTGGGATCACAGTCTCAAAGAAAACCATTAGTAACACACTACGCCGTCATGGATTAAAATCCCCCTTTTTCCTCCAAACATAACGATGGTCAATATGGCCAAACAGTTCTATTTTTGTTTCATCAGACCAGAGGACATTTGTCCAAAAACTACGATCTTTGTCCCCATGTGCAGTTGCAAACCGTAGTCTGGCTTTTTTTTATGGCGGTTTTGGAGCAGTGGCTTCTTCCTTGCTGAGCGGCCTTTCAGGTTATGTCGATATAGGACTCGTTTTACTGTGGATATAGAGACTTTTGTACCTGTTTCTTCCAGCATCTTCACAAGGTCCTAAATAAAGTGTTAGACATCGGTATTGTAACCTCTATCCATGTAGTTTGACGGTAGATTGTTATCATATTAGATTATCGTTATTTGATGAATGCATTTAAACTTGAATATGTTGATGCAATTTGGCCTCAACTTGGAACTTCTGTATTTTACAACATTGAACATGGATGAATATGATGCTACTTGAAACTGCCAATTAATAATGACTGCAAAATTGGAAGTGATGCTTTTATCCCCCACTATTATTTGTATTTCTCACGAAGAATGGAAATTGGCATAATACAGTGTCTTCAGAAAGTATTCACACCCCTTGACTTTTTCAACATTTTGTTGTGTTACAGCCTGAATTATCTAGATTTTTTTTGTCACTGGCCTACACACAATTCCCCATAATGTCAAAGTAGAATTATATATTTTTTACATTTTACAAATTAATTAAACATGAAAAGATGAAATGTCTTGCGTAAATCAGTATTCAACCCCTTTGTTATTGCAAGTCTAATTAAGTTCAGGATCAAAGATTAGCTTAACAAGTTGCATGGACTCAGTCTGTGCGCAATAACAGTTCTTAACATGATTTTTGAATGACTTCCTCATCTCTGTACTCCACACATACAATTATCTGTAAGGTCCTTCAGTTGAGCAGTGGATTTCAAACACAGATTCAACCACAAAGACCTGGGAGATGTTCCAATGCTTCGCAAAGAAGGGCACCTATTGGTAAATAAAAAAGCAGACATTAAATGTCTATTTTGAGCATGATGAAAGTTTTCATTACACTTTGGATGGTGTATCAATACACCCAATCACTGCAAAGATACATGCGTCCTTTGTAAATCAGTTGCCGAAAAGGAAGGAAACCACTTAGGGATTTCATAAATTTGTGACTTTAAAATAGTTACAGAATTTAATGGCTGTGATAGGAGAAAACTGAGGATGGATCAACAATGTTGTAGTTACTCCACAATACTAACCTAATTGGGAGTGAAAATAAGGAAGCCTTTACAGAAAACAGAATCTCATGAAGACAAAGTGTTATGTTTGGGGCAAATCAAATACCACACATTACTGAGTACTACTCTACATATTTTCAAGCATAGTGGTGGCTGCATCATGTTATGGTTATGCTTGTAATCGTTAAGGACTGGGGAGTTTTTCAGGATAAAAAATGAATGGAATGGAGCTAAGCACAGGTGGTTTTCCTAGACCTGGTTCAGTCTGCTTTCCACCAGAGTTACAGTTTTGACGTAAATCTGCTTGAAAACCTATGGCAAGACTTAAAAATTGTTATCTAGCCATGATCACCAACACATTTTACAGAGCTTTAAAGAATTTTGAAAAGGACAATGGCCAAATATTGTACATTCCAGGTTTGCAAAGCTCTTAGAGACTTACCCGGAAAGACGGGTAAGATTACAAAGATGTAATCTTTGCCAAAGGTGATTCTAACCTTCACAATTTCGCAGTGATGTGAATACTTATGTAAATGACATATTTCTGTATTTCATTTTCAATAAATGTGCAAACATTATGTTCACTTTGTGTATTGTGTGTAAAAAAAAATGAAATCCATTTTGAATTCAGTCTTTAACAACAAAATGTGGAATAAGTCAAGGTCTATGAATACTTTCTGAAGGAACTGTAACATAATACAAGGCCTGTATATAAATGCAACAAAAAAAAAACAATAAGCATAAAAAAATTACATTTGGTCATACAAATAATATAAGGCCAATATTCCTCACAATTGATTAATATTTCAGCTCCCCAAGCCCTGAATGCATCCTTTCCCCCAGCTGCTCTGATATAACAAATTAAATCGGTGAAAGCAATATGGCAGAAGTCTGCTATTGTGATGTGTACCTATCCAGTGCTTTTTCAGATCAGATATAGTGGAAAGAAAGTGTGGAGATTTACCGACACTTGGTTCAATTTGTTACAGTCTGTTGTTGCCATGAAAAACAGATTGTTCACCTTTGAGAAGGATTACGTGGGGGAAAAGAATAACAAGCACACACTAGTTTACATCCATTCAGTGTCCATGCGTTACATGAGGCAGCGCTGCAGCTATTTCTGTTCAGGCAATTCATAAGGCAGCCCACTTGAAGGGTCCTTCTAGCTGGAGGTGACATTCGCAGTTGCAGCAGACAAGCCGGTAAGAGAAGTCGTGAAAATTACTCAAAATAAAGCATCATGGCACAGGCAGTCCAGAAACTGGTGGCCAAAGTACCTACTTTGATCGGAGGTAAGTCTAATTATTTTGTTTGGACATTAGCTAAACCTTGACGCTTTTAAAAATGCATGTTATTGCAGTCCAACTGACAGTCAAGCTTGCATGGCCTGGTTCTGCTGTCAATGTTAACTTTAGCACATTCTCCCGACTGCAACTAACTAACTACTCAAACTTGATAACTAGCTAACTAACAAGCCGTCCCCCCTTAATCATGAATAAAAATGTGTCTCCAAATGAACATTAACTATATGAGGTTACTAATTTTAGTACTGTAGTTAGCTTGTTATCTAGCTGGCTAACGGTATAGTAAATAACTTGTTACCTAATGATGTAGCCTCAGATGTAATATTTGATGTAGGCAGTTAGCTAAATGTCAACCTCAGGTGTTCTGACAATCCGAGTCACCTTAGCTCTCAACTGTAGTCTGATTTAATTATGCTTTAATACCAAATTTAATTGGTATATACAGCCTGAAGCTAATGCCTGCAAAATTCGTGTAAATGGACGGCAGGTAGCCACGAGGTTAGTGTTGGGCCAGTATCTGAAATGTCGCTGGTTCGAACACCCTAACCGGCAAGGTTGTTGCTATGCCCTTCAGCAAGGTACGTAACCCTAATGTGCTCCACGGGCGCCATACTACTATGGCTGACTCTGTAAAAGAACACATTTTACTGGATGGTGTATGTGACAATATATAGTACCAGTCAAAATACTTATACCAGGGTTTTAATTGATACTTTGTAGAATAATAGTGAAGACATCAATTGAAATAACACATGGGCTCATGTCGTAACCAAAAAAGTGTACAACAAATCCAAATATATTTTATATTCTTCAAAGTAGCCTCCTTTACCATGACAGCTTGGTTCATTCTTGGCATTCTCTCAACCAGCTTCACCTGGAATGCTTGGCTGCATTTCCTTCACTCTGCGGTCTAACTCATCGCAAACCATCTCAATTGGATTGAGGTCTGGTGATTGTGTCGGCCAGGTCATCTGTGGCAGCACTCCATCACTCTCCTTCTTGGTCAAATAGCCCTTACACAGCCTGGAGATGTGTTGGGTCATTGTTCTGTTGAAAAACAAATGATAGCCCCACTAACAGCAAACCAGATGGGATGGTGTATCACAGAATGCCAAGCCTGGAATTCTAAATAAAACCCTTGAATGAGTAGCCCTAATAAATGCTAAACTATTCCTTACAAGCACAGGTTGTCTGTGCGGTTTGTCCTTCAACAGCTCGAAATATGGTTTGGTTTGCCACTGAGGTAAAGTTAGTTTAATATTTGGTTCTCTTGTCAATAGCTATTGAACAAAGCATGCCATGAAATTGTATTTTGAATCGGGAGGATGGTGAACAATCAACACTTTGTTACCTTTTTTTTTATTCTGATTTCAATCTTCAATCTAAAATGTTTTTGAAATGTGGATTGTTCTCCACTGATTCAGAATATACAATTTTCATTGTCATGGCATACTTGGTTCAATAACTATTGACGAGAACCAAATGTCCAGTAAGACGTACTTTACCTCTGTGCCAACCCATGTAAAACCGACCCATATACCTACCGGCTCTCTAAAAGGTTGGGTAAACGATACTTTCCTGTGGATATTTTGTCCAGCAGCTGATGGACAAACCGCACAGACAACCAGTAGAGTACTTTTGTCTTTTAATTTATTTATTTTTACATGTAATTTTATCCAACATTCTGTCTTGTAAGGAATATTTACACATTTTTGCAGGCATTAGCTTCAGGTTGTATATACCAATTTGTGTATCTCACCTGTAAACTCTTATGCTAGCTATGTTTATTGTCTAGCTTGACCCAAGTGTTCAGCAGAGGACACATTTCATGACGTATATTATGTTCTTTCAGCCGCTGCTACCTACTCCAAGCCCCGTCTGGCGACCTTCTGGCACTATGCTAAAGTCGAGCTCGTGCCACCTTCCCCTGCCGAGATTCCCCAGGCCATTATTGGGATCAAAAACATTGTCACCGGTGTCAACAGTGGACGCCTTGGACAGACCACAGTGAAGGTGAAAACTGGGAAGATTGTTTGAAAAATTGCAATACTGTATAAGTAGCTAGCTATTTCTTTATTTTACCCATTGGATTGACTGTGGGTGTTTAACAAGTAGTCCCTTCATAAACAAAATAAGTGCTTCTTAAGATTGACGTAAACCACAATCCACTAGAGTAGACATTAGGTCTACACCAAAACCATTTGGGAAATATGGAATTGTCTCTGAATAGATTCACGTTGTTTTAAGGTGTGACTTGCTGGTATTTGTGTGGCATTCATCTCAATATGCTTTTGTTACAGGATGCATTCAGAAATGGATTGGTGTGCACTGAAGTGTTAATGTGGTTCTACATTGGAGAGTGCATCGGGAAAGGAGGCATTGTTGGATACGCTGTATAAATCGGACTGTCTTGTAGCTCTGTTCTTAACTTCCACCTCAACTGGAAATCCAATTAATAAATGTATATTGTTTAAAGAACTTTAGCACTGTAACTTGGAACATTTACAACTGTCATGACACTGCAGGACTGCTATCAAATATATTGAAGTTGCCAACTTTCTTCTGAAACATTTGTGGGAAATATACTGAACAAAAATAGAAACTCAAATAAGATTTTACTGAGTTTGAGGAAATCAGTTAATTTAAGTGTTAGGCCCTAATCTATGGATTTCACATGACTGGGAATACAGGTATGCATCTGTTCAGATACCTTAAAATGGGCCTCGCGATCTTGTCATGTTATTTGTGTATTCAAGTTGCCAATGGATAAAATGCAACTGTTCGTTGTCCGTAACTTATGCCTGCCATAACCCCACCATGGGCCACTTTTAAATAAGTTGACAGCTCAACCGTCTGCGGTTGGATGGACTGCCATATTCTAAAACGAGTTTCCTCCAACTTATGGCAGGGAAATGAACATTAAATTCTCTGCCAACAGCTCTTGGACATTTCTGCAGTCAGCATGTCAATTGCATGCTCTCTTAACATCTGTGGCATTGAGACAACTGCACATCAAATCAAATTTTATTTGTCACATACACATGGTTAGCAGATGTTAATGCGAGTGTAGCGAAATGCTCTACACAGCCCATTGGAGTGGCCTTATTTTCCCCAGCACAATGATGGCCTAGAAACCTGTTTTTATTTAACCTTAACTAGGCAAGTTTTAAGAATTTGTTCTTAATGATGGCCTAGGAACAGTGGGTTAACTGCCTTGTTCAGGGGCAGAACAGCTGTTTAGTCAGCTTCTTTATATGCCACACCTGGATGGTGGATGGATTTTCTTGGCAAGGGAGAAATGCTCAATAACAGGGATATAAACATGAGGGCAATAAGCTTTGTGCATATGGAACATTTCTGGGATATTTTATTTCAGCTCACGAAACATGACCAACACATTACATGTTGCATTTATTTTTCAGAATTTATAAAAGTAGACAATTTTAAGCATTTGTCTGCACACAAAATATCCAAGTGCAGTTGATTGAAAGATTTCATTTCTGGTTACTTTTGCCACCAACTTTGGAAATAGGGTGGAATTATGTTTTGGAAAAGCACAAGTGCAGCTGATTCATTAAAGTTAGAAATACCTGTGTGTAAAAAAAAAAAAAAAAACTTGTTGCAGAGCCTTTGACTGCAGAGTATCTAGTGGAGTCTAAATCCAACCTTCGATAGATGAAGCTTTGGTTCGGGATGATCTTAAGTAATGATAGACATCTCCTCTCGCTCCCGGCTCTCTGACAGTGTTTGCACAATGTTCTCCAAGTACCTGCGGAACCCCTGCCGCACATCCTCAGGATCTTCCTCCAGGTTAGAGTGACTCAATGGTAACCTGTTCAAATGTGAAGCTACACACACGACAAAACATGTCAAAGAAATGCAACTGTAATTGTCCTCATTAGGTATGAATTGAAAAGCAGTGGTGTATGGCCTGTCTGAAAGCCCAGTGCAGTCAAATGTGATTGGGTTGGAAAAACTGAAACATTTAGTTTTAGTGTAAGGGCTGTTTGAAAAGAGCCTGAAATGTCCACGAGTTTTGGCCTTCCTGGTGACATCACCAGGTGGTATAAGTTAATATACCAATAGGATTTTCAAACCTCTCAATAACAGCTAGTTCAGGTTACATATCACTCCCATTAGGCTCATCCAGTTAGGTCCCTCAGACCACTCCTACACAGCCCTAGTAAATGTCTTGCTTGAGCATTAGCTATTTGTTAAGAAGCTACTTTTACCATTCTATTTGGGAAAAAATAACAGTAAGGTACTTAATTGTTACCTATACATGATTTGATAGAACTGCTACATTGGGCCTTAAGTGGCATGATGACAAATGGCATGTACTCGCATAAGGTTGCTTTAGCAGCGGGGGCATTGGAAATATTGAAATGTCATTCAAAGGAAAGATGCTCCTACAGTGCACTAGACAAAGATACAATGTAACAAGCTTGTTGATAATTAGTCCTACCTAGGTTGGGTCGTCCATTATCTACTCCACTGCCAGGCTTGTGGTGGGCCATCAGTAGACACTGCCTGTCCTGCAGCCCCTGTGAGGAGATGAACATGGAGTACCATGTCTCTACTTCCGTTAGGTGGCGTGGCATGTCTGGGTTGAACACTATCACAACACCATTGGAGTCTTTCATCAATGCTGGCCAGCACGACTCAAACCTGCATCGGAAACGACAATTTGGAAGCTTTGTAGCTTTGATTAGATTGACGTAACTGCAATGCAGTACTCTTTGCTGTGAATGGTGATGGACAGAATAGTAAATTACACTACTGAAACGGTTATTTGACTAATTCTGTTGAGCGAATTTCTGTGTTAGGTGTACAGTTCAGCTGTGAAATTAGTTTGAAACGTGTTTGAAAAAGCACTATTGGTCCTTACTTGAAATCTCCAGCACAGTCCCAAAGTTCCACCTCACATGTCAAGGATTTGTCCCCACTTCCCTCATACTGAGATTCAAACTCCAGTATCCTTGGAACAACACAATGGTTAAATGGTGTACAAGCCATCATTTGGAGTTGTAGACATCTACTACCAAGCTTTTGCTGATTGACAAATCTGATGCTGGAACTGGGAGATATGAGTCCTCAATTTACCTGACACCTTGAGTAGGACAGTATTCCCCTCCTACTGTCTCCACGGTGTCAGAGAGAAAGTTGGCTAGAACTGTTTTTCCAGACTGAAACACAACGGAAGATCTGTTTCATCAATTTTCACTGGAGAGATAAATGCCAATATCTTTCATTTGCAACCCATCTAACCTAGCCTGGTCTCACATCTGTTTGTACTGTAGCCAACTCCATTGCTGTAATTGTCAAGTGAGTGTTTGGAATGCAAATTCCATAAGGAGTAGTCAAAGAGAGCAGAAAAAGACTGGCATCGTACCCAATGAATCCAAACAATTCATCATTGCTAGCCAGCCGCAAAATAAATACCTAATGTGTAAATAGCTCTTTCGTCTTACCTCACTTGGTCCAATTAAAAGCAGTTTTGCTTTGAACATCTCCCCTTCACTTGTGTTGATAGCTTGTCCAGATTAACGTTAGCTAGCTGCTAGGCGTTGCTGGCTGAACAAATCTGCTAACGTTAGCTAATTATCAGTACCAAGCTGCTAAATGCAAGCTACTCAACAATGAAAAAGGTAGATAACTATATTTTAAAACAATATGCAAACTTTCTTCTGATTCCAATACTTTATAGTTCTAGCACAATATATAGCTAACACATGCAACGTAAAACATCCCTTGCTAAATAGCTAGTGATGACGTGTGTAAACATATTCGTCATCTCTATGGTTTCCAAGGCAGACGGGTGGCCCCAGGGTTGCCAGGTAATAAGAGCAACGACCACTCAAAACCAGCCAACAATTCCTGTTAAACTAGCACTTTTTTCTGAAGCAAGAGTAGATGCCACATTTATCCAATAAACCCTTTTCCATCACGTTATCGAGCGACGTAATAACGACGTAATTTGTAACGACGTCTCCATCAAATAATTATTATTGCCAGTTTAACATGAAATTAAAGGAATGTGTCTATGCCACAAGAGAATAAGTTCATTCAACCTTATTACTCCCCAGACCATTTTCCATTAATGGATGTCGATTTAAAGTGGAATTGCAGCGTTTCAGCCCATGAAATCTGACCATATACACCCCCGGGAATAATATGCCACTTTTCTTTTTCTATTTTTCTGACAACCGGTCTTTTTTATTGTCATAAATTCATAGAATCAAATCAAATTGTATTTTTCTAACGTGCCGAATACAACAGGTGTAGGCTTTACAGTGAAATGCTTACTTACAATCCATTAACTAGCAATGCAGTTTTAAGAAAAAAAAGTATTAACAATGTATTTACTAAATAAACAATAAATAAACACAAATACAATTTAAAAGAAGAAAATAGAACGTTTGGAAATTACGTATTCTATTTTAGAACCACTTCATATGTTTTTTGTTTTTTTTTTGCCTTTAAAAAAAATTCAAAATACAAATCAACATTTTACATTCTTACATCATACAAAACAGAATGCAGGTATTAACGAGAAAATACTGGAACAAAAAAATAATATAAAAAAACAAAACAATTCTAGTGCAATTGTAATCACTCTGAAAAAATATTATTGTCGTGATTTAGGAAAATGTTATTCTTGCTATTGTTCACTAGGGTTAATGTTTTAATAAAATAGTTAAATTACATTTTAAAAAATTGTAATTTTGGTATAGAATTTTGGAATTTTTGTTTGTGTATGAAGTATTTGGCAACAAGAATAAAAAAAAATCACAATTTCAGTGGTCTTGTTATCATTGCAATAGTAACATATTATATATTTTTATATCTTACAAGCATTTCACTACACTCGCATTAACATCTGCTAACCATGTGTATGTGACAAATAAAATGTGATTTGATTTTTGATTTGATGTAAAAAACATAGGTAGTGTTCATAATGGTAAATAAGTACTTTGCAAGGTTTCCCCAAAATCCTGACACAAATTTACATTCAAAGAACAAGTGAGACAGATTCTCACCTTCGTTTTCACAGAAAATGCAGATATCATTAATAGGCACAAATTTGGAAATCATAGAATTACATGGATATATCTTGTGTAAAATTTTGAAGTGCACATCCGTAACTTTGTTTGGTATACAATATTTGTAAAGCCTTAACCATGCATTTTTCCAGACAATGTCAGTAATAAGCATGTTCCAGAAAAACTTTCCTCTCGGTGTAAGTTGGTTTTGTGAATGAAGAATTTGTCTTATATATTTGTTAACAACAAGATTTCTCAAGTAAGCCTACGCCTTCCGATCTGAGTTCTGGATAAAATTTGTGATCATTACCAAAGCTAAGATGAGTTTTCATTAGTGTAGTTAGAACACTGGGTACGGCTTTGATCACAGAAATAAACTCTCTGAAAGGTATTGGAAACTCTTTCAATGTTATAAATTGTTCATATGTGAGAATATTACCCTTGTTGTCAAAAACATCAAGAACAATGTCAATATTCCTCTCATGCCAGCTGTGGTAGAACAATGACTTATTCCTTACAGTTATGTCTGAATTATTCCACAAAAGAGCTTTATGTGGGGAAGAATTTTGCAGGAAACTTTAATTTTCCAGGCCATTAAAGCTTATTGGTGAAACCTAGCCCATTTAGCAGGTAATCGTTCAGGAATATAATTACATTCCAGTAAAAATGTAAGACCTCCCAACACATTATTTGTAATGAAATACCATATTGAATCAGTATTGATCAAAACATCTTTTCAACCTTTATCTTGAAAGTGTTATGTATGTCAACAAAATCCAACACTTCTAGACCGCCTTTAGCTCTTTTGTTAGAAAGGACTGACTTTTCAGTTTGTGAGACTTATTTTTCAAAATGAAGTCAAGAAAGGTCTTACTGATCTTTTTACAAGTAGCAGGATTTACACATAACGATAATGAGGGGTACACAAAACGAGACAGTCCCTCTGCCTTGGACAGAAGTACTCTCCCAAGTGTAAAAAGATCTCTTTGTAGCCAATTACTGAAAATATTTTTGGTTTTCTTAATTTTAGGAGAAAAATTCTAATTTTGTCTGATTAAGTGTTTTTTTGACAGATGTATTCCTAAATATTTAACAGTCCTTTACAGGAATATTTTATATTTCTTTATCATCAGAGTGAAATAAACATTAGATTTCACATTTAGAAACATTCAGTTTTAATCCTGATGCAATAGAAAATGCAGTTATAGCATTAAGGGCATGGGTGACCTGGGCTTTGTCTCTTAAGAAAAGAGTAGTATCATCAGCCAGTTTCTTTGTTAAAAACGGTTAAGCCATACAAATTTGCATTATTAAGAATATCTAGAGATAGAAGTTCCACAACCAAAATGAATAAAAATGGCGAAATTGGGCATCCCTGTCGTACACTTCTGTTGATACTGAATATTGTGGAAGTATTAAGGTTTAGTAACACAGAACTATTTATATCTTTGTAAAACATGCAAATTACTTTGATAACATTTTCACCAAATCCAAAAAGTTTGAGACCTAAAGAGAAATTCATGTTCAATTGTGTCAAAGCCTTTGACACAATTGAACATTAATTTCTCTTTAGGTCTCAAACTTTTTGGATTCGCAGAAGCCCAAAAATAAGACAACCACATCTGAGTCAATTGCATCTGAATAATCTATAAGGTCCAAGACTAAACGAACGTTTGAGCTTATGTTTATAATGGTATCTATTTCTTTCTTTAATCTTTTGGCATAAACCAGAGCAATCAATGTGTAATCAATATGTAATAAAGTAATTGGTCTTCAATTTTCAATTGTCAATGAGAGAAGGGTCTTTATCGGGCTTCAGAATCAATGAAATAAGGCCCTGTTTCATAGTGGAGACAATTTCCCTGCTTTTAATGCAATCTTGAAACATATTAAAAATCTGCTCTTCTAGTAACTTTTTTTTCCCACCTTTATTTAACCAGGTAGGCTAGTTGAGAACAAGTTCTCATTTGCAACTGCGACCTGCCCAAGATAAAGCAAAGCAGTTCGACACATACAAAAACACATGGAATAAACAAACATACAATCAATAATACAGTAGAAAATCTAGTCAAATATACAGCATGTGCAAATGAGGTAGGATAAGATGCAATGGATAAGATGCAATAGAACTCCCAAAACTGTCCATAGAATTCAGAGCCTCTCTAATTTCTTCAATTGACACAGGTGAATCGCAAACTGAGTGGAAATCATCCTCAATTAAAGGGACATAATTCTGAATGTGGCAAATGTAGCTTTCACAAAAATCTTCCTGAAATTGAGAGCTGTAAAGGTTTTTATAAAAGGAATTGACAAATTATGATATTGTAATGGGATCTTTGCATAAAACATTGTTAATTTTGAGTGCAGTTATAGATTTTCTTTTGTAGTTTCTCTTTTCAAGTGCAAAAAAGTAACTAGTGTTTCTTTCCCCCTCTTCAGTCCATTTAGTGTGTTGTTTAATTTCCAATATCCTCGAGTACCTTTAGATTTTTTTAGTATCTTGTAAATTCTAGGAAATCAAGTGATGATCAGAAAAGGGAGCCAACTGATGAGCTACATCTATAACAAATTGTAACAAAAAAGGGGAAATTAGGAATACATCTTTTCTAGATTGCTGTCACATAGATTTGTTGGTCGAGGTATAACCCTGTGCACCCCGATTTAAATAACGCCAGGCATCCTTAACACAGATCCTTGCATGATGTAGTGATAATATTGCTATTCTGAGGGCTTTGTTTGACTCGTTCTAGGAGGAAAACGATCAGCATATGCATCAGGTGTTTCATTAAAATCCCCTGAAATAATTAGAAAAGCCTCTGAGTATTTGTTGCTTAAATCCTGTACTTTCTTGGTGAAATGGGTCATATTAGGAGCATGTGAGCTATGTCCGTATACATTACAAATGATAAAAACAGCATTGTCAAGTTTAACAGTTACTATGACCCATCTCCGGTCTTGTGAAGATGTGGATTCTAGAACGTCACCATTAAATTTGTGAATAAGTATCAAAACACCAGCAGATTTTTTTTTATTTTATCAGGCAAGTCAGTTAAGAACAAATTCTTATTTTCAATGACGACCTAGGAACAGTGGGTTAACTGCCTATTCAGGAGCAGAAAGACAGATTTGTACCTTGTCAGTTTGGGGATTTGAACTTGCAACCTTTCGGTTACTAGTCCAACGCTCTAGGCTACCCTGCCGACCCAGAATGATTTGATCCATGACTGAAATAGACCATATCTTCCCATGTAAGGTCTGTGTTTCGTGTAGACTTACCCTAGTGTGACGTTTTGATAACAGCGCAAATCTATCTCGGACAAGTCAACTTGTGTCAACATATTTGCCTATAAATAACGTTAGTCTTTAGTGAGTTAGCCAGCTCCCCTTTCACGTGGTGACATGCTAGCTAGCATTAGCCCACCAGAGAAGCTATATTTAGCTAGCTAGATAACTCACCGTTTGTGTAGTCCGACTTGCTAGCTAACATTAGGCCAGCACCATGGCAAGGATAGTTGGTTAGTTAGCATGTCACCACTTAGAAAAGGCTGACTACACAAACAGTGAGGTAATGTTAACTGCCTGGCTAAATATCGCCTTGTAGTTAGGAACCTTGGTTGGCTAGTTAGCTTCATTGGCTAAAGTTGGCTAGCCAGCTTACAAAACTACGTAATGTTTTCCCCTTACAAAATAAAAATGGTTGTACATGACTAGTAGCCTGGTGGTCAGAGCGTTGGACTAGTAACCGGAAGGTTGCAAGTTCAAACCCCCGAGCTGACAAGGTACAAATCTGTCGTTCTGCCCCTGAACAGGCAGTCATTGAAAATAAGAATTTGTTCTTAACTGACTTGCCCACTTAAATAAAGATAAAATAAAAAAATGGCCTGTGAAGTCAGTTAGAAATGTCAGCAGGGATGGAAATTAAGCTAGCCCAAGGCTAGTACTTTTCAGATTCTGCTAGTAGACAATGTGACACAGCAGTGACATTTTGCCTTTACAAACCACAGATTAGGACCTGAATGTAGAAATCGTTGTCTGCTGGCCAGTGCCCAAAATCCTTGTTTACTACATCCCCGCATGTCGATTGCTTTCAGACGATCCCCCTTCTTAACTGACTTGCCTAGTTAAATAAAGGTAAAATAAACTGTTGATCTCCTCAATGACCTTAAGGCTGAGGGTTTTAACTTTCGTCTTGAGAATTAGAATCAGAAGTACAGTCATATAGCTCATCACAATACTTTGCCTCTTCAGACAAATAGTACCCTAGACTGTCCTGATCTAGTTGATCATCCCAGATAATTCCTCCAGCCCAGTAGAAATGTCCCATCCACATAGTAGGATTTTAGATCTGCAGATAGACAAAAGCCCAGTCTATTTTACCCTTACTATAGGCAAGTCTGTGGGTTATGGTATTTTAATATAGATGTTACCATTTAGGTAATCAACTTTTGCTAGCAAAGTTTTTTTTTTTTTGTCTTTCAGATGGGAAGACCGGAAAAACCCAGTGACAACACTCGGGTCTGGCCCTGTATTTTCTAGAAAATGTAGCTCATCCACCATGGCAGAAGAGGAAGATTCAGACTGTCGATTGGGAAAACAAGAACAGACGATGAAAGTTGAGTGTTGAGGGACCACTTGAATTTTTAGATGCATCGACATTTTGTCTTTGTCCTTTTCCCATGTTTTAGACATGAGGCGTGACATGCAGAACAGTCTCACCCCACGAGAAGCTGTGCATGATTAATTCCACCCTCAGCAAGGAGACCTGAGGGTACTCTCACTCTGGGGGTAAGACAACATTTAAGCATCACAGAAATACATTTCCACTGTGCCCATGATGAAATGCACTGTGAATTGTGTTGTACTACTGAATGAAACTGAGGAGATGCACTCAAACCAGACTTTGTGATTGAACTTACGTTAACTACATTTCTTTAGTTGGCTGCTTTGAGTAACAATCTTCATTCATTATTGACTTGTTTTTCAACAATGTCAGGTACAGGCAGGGGTGACTGGGTCCTTAAGCAAGTAAGACACGGGTAAGAAATAATTTGAACATCACAGATATAAATGTCCACTGTGCCCATGATCAAGTTAACTACCTTACTTTAGTTGGCTGCTTTGGGCAAAACATGTTTGTAATATAACCTATTCTGTGAGCCTAGTGTGTGTATATGAACTATGTGGAAT
Source organism: Oncorhynchus clarkii lewisi (assembly GCF_045791955.1). Classification (NCBI taxonomy): domain Eukaryota; kingdom Metazoa; phylum Chordata; class Actinopteri; order Salmoniformes; family Salmonidae; genus Oncorhynchus; species Oncorhynchus clarkii. The sequence goes on from NC_092156.1 coordinate 51,975,680, forward strand.
ATTTTTGGACCATTAAAACAGGTACTGTCAGGAGGAGGAGTCTGTCAGAGGTTGTCACGCTGGATGGGGATGAGAAGAAGCAGACACAAATAGGTGTTGTCAGCCACAAAACTTTAAAAAAGAAGAAGAAGCCTATGAGCAGAGAACACTTGACAAACATTTGTCTTGAAGTAGAATTACAGAAATACAGAAATCATTGTGGTGTTAAAACTAAACTTGAAGCTGCTTCATTGGGCAGGTTGTTTGTATGGATTAAACATATGTTTGAGTTGATAAATACACAGGAATATCAATTAATTTAGCGAAAAGACATGCAAGACTACTGTAACGGCAATCCTTTCAAACATGTTTTTATTATGGTAGGCTAAATAATTAATATTAGTGACTATCACTAACATTCACTCAGAATCACAGTGTTTTGTCATGTAGGACTGTTCACAGCACAAGGCCCAAATAAATCATTGTTGTGATTATTTAGGCTGTTCATGTCTCACACTAAACACTATTGAGGCCATTGTAAAAATCCGTGGGGCTTGCCTTCACTGATATTCAGCATCAAACAGTCACTGGAATGAAGCAAATAATAATCTCCTAGTTGACTTAAACAGGCCATGTTAGCATTAAGTCCTTAAACAGCTTATATAACTTTAATATCAAACAGATTCTCCTCAAGAAAAATGCCTCATTTGATTTGACAGCTCACAAACGAATCAGTCATTTAATGTAAAATAATGATGATGATAATATAAACAATTTGTACTATAATTAGCCACAACTGAAGTTCCCCTTGGGGAAAAAAATACAATTACTCTATTAAATAAAAAATTAAGGGTACACTCAGCCTTGGGTTTGCCTTGACAATAAATTGCAAGTTGATTACATGTTAGACAGATTAGGTCAAAGGCACACAAATATCAAGTCAAAGTTTATTGGTCATGTACACACATTTACAGATGTTATCGCAGGAACAGCGAAATGTTTCTAGCTTTAACAGTGCAGTAATACCCACATCAATACATTTTTTAAAACCCAATACACACATAATCACGAAAAATTATATAGAAGTTAAGAAATATCAGAATGAGCAATGTCAGAGACTGGAATATACTGCATATACTGCATGCAGTCAGTATATATATATATATATATATGCAGTATATGCATATGCTATATATATGTATATATATGTATATATATATAAAATAATCATGAGTGTCATCCCCATCACCTTTGGGATGAATTTGAATGCAGCAATATTCCAACATCTAGTGGAAAGCCTTCCCAGAAGAGTGGAGGCTGTTAAAGCAGCAACTACATATTAATGCCCATGATTTTGGAATGAGATGTTTGACGAGCAGGTGTCCACATACTATTGGTCAGCTCTGTGCAGGCCAGTGAAGTTCTTCCACACCGATCTCGACAAACCATTTCTGTATGGACCTCGCTTTGTGCACGGAGGGCATTGTCATCCTGAAACAGGAAAGGGCCTTCTCCAAACTGTTGCTGCAAAGTTGGAAGCACAGAATCATCTAGAATGTCATTGTTTGCTGTAGCGTTAAGATTTCCCTTCACTGGAACTAAAGGGCCTAGCCCCAACCATGAAAAACAGCCCCAGACCATTATTCCTCCTCCACCAAACTTTACAGCTGGCACTATGACTTGGGGCAGGTACCGTTCTCCTGGCATCTGCCAAACCCAAATTCGTCTGTTGGACTGCCAGATGGTGAAGCGTGATTCATCACTCCAGAGAACGCGTTTCCACTGCTCCAAAGTCCAATGGCGGCGAGCTTTACACCACTCCAGCTGATGCTTGGCATTGCGCATCATGATTTTAAGCTGCTTTGCCATGAAAACCAATTCACAAAGCTCCCGACAAACAGTTCTTGTGCTGACTTTGCTTCCAGAGGCAGTTTGGAACTTCAGTAATTGAGTGTTGCAACTGAGGACAGATGATTTTTACGCACTACGCGCTTCAGCACTCGGCCCCATTCTGTGAGCTTGTGTGGCCTACCACTTTGCGGCTGAGCCCTTGTTGCTTCTAGATGTTTCCACTTCACAATAGCAGCACTTAGCGTTGACCGGGGCAGCTCTAGCAGTGCATACATTTGACGAACTGACTTACAAAGGTGGCATCCTTTGACGGTGCCACGTTGAAAGTCACTGAGCTCTTCAGTTCTATTCTACTGCCAATGTTTGTTTATGGAGAATGCATGGCTGTGTGCTCAATTTTATACACCTGTCAGCAACAAGTGTGGCTGAAAATCCAAATCCACAAATGTTGAACTTGTGTGTGTGTGTGTGTATATATATATATGAGTAGTCATTTCATCTTTATTGAAAATAGTTATTCTTGTCATAAAAAGCTAACTGTTACATACAGTACAAACACATTTAGTTGGCCATGTAGATACTAGTTTTTCAAAATACCATTAGATAAAGAATACTTGGTCAGATAAAGGTTATATGTTTACATACAATGTAATTATTAGGACCTCTGCTCATTCAAATGTTTAGAAAATTCATAAAATAGAACTATTGGATAGAGCAATGTGGCACAGTCAGTCTCAAAGAAAAACAAAACAAATTACAAATGATGCTTAGCGAACCGTGTGAAAAATAAACCAAAACATCCTTTAAAAAACTGTGATTATATTTTTCACCAAGGAATAAGAGGCACATGTTAGTGTTCATTTGAGTTGACAGATCTTGACCGAGGTTCCAACTCCAAAGCCGGGATAGAGGGGCTCCACAAACATGGTTTCGAACCTGTGCAGGAGAGTCATGTGGTTGCCTATACTGAAGAAGGCCAGGACCCCTGCCGAGTGGTCTAGGTAGACCCCTATCCTCGGTGAATGGGGCGCATTGATGGCTTTATCTGCCCTGTTGTGCCAGGCTGAGTACCCTGTATCAGAACACAGCAGGCTCCAAGACTTATCATTATAGCCCAGCAGACACAGTGATCCTTTCCCCTTGCGGCTGATTCCCTTATAGGCCACCCCCATGGAGAACTCCCCGCTCCACTCGATCTCCCAGTAGAAGCGGCCACCAGACAGGGCCTCGCGGCACAGCACTTGCGCGAAGCTGTCAAACCTTTCCGGGGTGTCAGAGTAGGGCTGGAGGTCCCTGGTTCGGATCACCTTTCTGCTGCTCTCCGACAGGTGTAGCTCCTTGTAGGCTGTGCTGGGGTCCAGTCTCAGCTGGCAGAAGTCTGGGGGAGGGATGTGAAATGGGTCAACATTAGTGTTGTTCTGTGATACAGGTTTGAGTCAACAGGCTTATGAAGAGATAATAAGCCTGGTCTCAGATCTGGTTTGTACTATCTTGCCAACTCCTATGGTCATTGTTTGGCATGACAATGACCATAGGCGTTGGTAAGAAAGCACAAACAGATCTGGAACCAGGTTTGAGAGTAGGTGCTAATTGAACATATATGTACTTACATTTCAGAAACTCTGATCTGGTCTTGGGCTCTGGTGGAGGAGGGCTGTCCACTGTCATGACTTCTATGACTAGAAGGTGAAAATAGAAGACAATGTCTCAATGTCTATTCAAATCCACAGCACTGAATTTCTTCATAGGCCTTCACCATTACATTTTTTGTTTGCTAGTGTGTTATCTAACATTACACAACGAACAAACATATATACAGTACACTGATCACAAGACTCACCTCTGCTGCTTTTCTCTCTCTTTTCTGTCGTATAAACAGGGACCTCGTTCACTGTGAGGGGCAATATAAAGGGTAGTCAGCAAAACATTGTGTCTTGGCTACTGTTAACAGAATTTCAGATATATCTTAAAAACAATACACAGTATAAAACAAATGATGGTCAGTTAGACACTGGTTGTATATGTTCTAGTCTCACAGGTCAGACAATTGCTTCTGAAATAGGACACGGGAAAGACTGGAAACGGAGGCTATGTATGTTGTTTTGACCTGACTTGGAGATCTTCACAAGTTCCTCTCTACCCAGCTCCTCCAGACGATCCTTGATCTCTGCCACGGCTTTCCTGGCTGCGCTGAACGAGAAGTCTGGGTTCACCGACACTCTGGGGATAAAGCCATCATCCGTGGGAGTACACAGATAGTTGAAGTTCTGTATAAAAATAATCATGAGTGTCATCAAATAAGCATGTTCAAGGACCAACAATGAACGAGCAGCAGAGGAACATATTGTAGAGATCCATGACTTTGATTGCTGCTTAATATCATTGCAATATTGAACATTTTATAGATCCAATTTTCTTGCACTTTACAATTTAGTGGACATCCACTGACCACTATAAGTGAATGTACTGTATGTACTACAGAATATTCAGAACATACAGTATGTAATTGTATGTAGTCCTCTCAGTCTCACCTGTAGGAAGTGGATGTGGTCCTCAGTGCTGTACAGCTGTTTGAGTCCCGTCTCCTTCTTCTTCAGCTCATCTATCTCCTGCTCAAGCCTCTCCACCAGCCCCTCAGCCTGGTTGAATGCAGCCTTCTCGTTGATGCCAATCATCTTTGTCACCTCTGACCTCATTCTCTCGATGGAGCGGATCATATCCTCAAACATCTTCTCACTCTCCGCCATGGCCCTCCGGGCTGAGCTCTGGACAACACAGTTAATGATTAATTTATCTCAGGTCAAGAGGCCTATACACATAAGCTAGTTGTACATTTCTAGACAAGACACAGTCATCATTGATACATCGTGAGTTACAGGCTGCCATGCAGAAGGTCATCACACATTAATTTGATCTACATTTCTCTGCTTTAATTGGGAATCAGGAATGTAGTTTAACAAGAAAATTATCTCACGTTTTTTTAAACATTGAACATGACAGAGCAGTTATGAGTTAGTGTATGAAATAGACAATCATCAGACAATGTTTTCAAGACATTTTCTCCTTACCTTTAGTGAGTCCACTGCTGTTCTCAGTTCCTCCAGCTCCTTCACCCTGTCCTGACATTTCTGTCTGATCTCAGCTTGAGCAACTCCCAGGAGTTTCTGTTGAGGTGACACCACAGAATCATCAACACAATACCTCTAACAAGTGAGTCACAGGCGGCACCTTAATTGGGGTGGACGGGCTCATAGTAATGGCTGGAACGGAATCAATGGAATGGTATCGGACACACACGTTTTTCATGTGTTTGTTACCATTCCATTTACTTCATTCCAGGCATCATTATGAGCCATCCTCCATTCAGCAGCCTCCTGTGAGTGAATATTTAAGGGCCTTGCATGTCATTTAGTTCACGATTAGTATCATTAAATTTGTTATGCCTTCCAACTTGGCCTTGATTATGTACTGTCACTGAATGGTTTATTTGTGGTTAACAGTGAATGGTTTATTTGTGGTTATTTGTGTTTATGTTATACTCTGCAATTAAGATCGAATGCTTATTTCTCATACTGTTATTAGTTAATAGGTCGTTTGTGTTTCTTTATGAAGTTAAAAAAACGTATCTTATGTGACAAAGATGCGATTATACTATGAGAGTAATAGTGCCTTTTTCCCATAACAAGCTTAGCTCTAAAGATCTACTTAGAATGGGCGGCTTTACCTCCGAAGGAGGGGGGGAAAAATAACCTCATGGAATCCTGACCATGCCAGGAATGTGAAACTACTGCTGTATGCCTGAGCCTGACTTCTAAAGAGATGTTTTAAGGTGCACACATACTGGCCTATACAGTATAGAGAGGAGAGGGAGAGCTAATTCAGCCTTTACTCAAAACCTACCAGCCCATTCTTCAAGATAAGCTCAAGGAATGTGGGGAATCTGGGGAGAGGGGATAGGGGGAAGAGAGGGAGGGAGTGTGAAAGAGAAGGAGTGAAGCCATGGGAGAGGAGAGTCATGTTGTAAATCTGGGGATGAGAGGAACCAGTCTCCCCATTTAGCAAACAGAAAGGCTGAATTATGGCCTTTGTAAAAAGCTTTTCTTCACAGTATTACGATGATGTCATATAAATGTCCTTGATATACATTAATGTCATAGATATTGGTGATACTAATGTAAAAGTAACATACTGTATATTAGTGTGATGTGGCCCAACTGTGGCTGTTTTAAAAACTGTAGCTTTTGACTGCCAATTCTGGCAGTCCATTCGAATGGAGACTGATTTGGACGCAGTGGCTGGTCATGGTCAGGTCAATGGTTTGTTGATCATAAATAGGACATGCGGTTAGACAAGGCCTTGATTCAGTCTCTGCATTCTGGTACAACTGCATTCCATTATCACCATCCCCACTACCAGGCTTAAACCCAGCCCCTTCCCATAGGTGGGTTTCAAAGTTCAGTCCAGGAAACTAGAGTCTCTAGTTTCTGTAATAATATAGCCCCAAATACACCAGGCTAGAAACCCTGGGTCTGCCCTTGGTGTATTTGGGTCTTCCTGGGACTTGAGACCCCTGTTTGTAAGCCGGGAACATGGCTATCAGATAGGGAACACTGTCTCATCAAGCACAGCTGGAACACCACAAACCTTTACCACATATTAAGAACACATTCCTCGATCAAACTCACAGCTAATCAGAGAGTTGTACTTGTTTTGGATGTGTGAGTGTGCTTGCCTGACCTGCAGGAGTGGGTGGTAACACTGGCTGGTTGGTGAGCTAGCTGGGTCAAAGTACAAACGTTGCAGAGGTGGTGGCAGTGGGTGGAGGAGTGGGGGTTGGGAATACTACGCGTCTGCCTAACCCCACATTCCTGTATCATCAACACGCACCACCATAATCCACTGGCCACTCACTCACATCCCTGTCCCGTATTTCCCCTCTGACTAACTACCTAGTTCTGATCGCTCACTGAGAGAAATGTGGTTCTTTAGAAGGGAAGGAGGTGTTGGTGAATAAACCATTAGTCAGTTAACCTTTGAGTCAGTTCTAGAACACTCCCCTTAAAGTGACTGTGCCTTGTACCTTCTGTGAGTACTGATTTCTGCCATATGACCGACTGAACAAGTTATTTACATTGTATGTAAAGTATCCAGATATCCTCACATCACACTTGATTTCAGTTTAAATTATTCATATTTTGATTTCTAAATACAAATCATTCTGTGAAAAATTGTAAACCTACAAGTCAAGGTCTGGGCTACTCCCATAAAACTCACAGTTAAGCCTGACACTCGGATAGAAAGAAACATATCTCTTCTCCTTACCTGTTTCTCACTCCTCTCTGCCTCGGCTGAGACGATGTCATGTCCCTTGTGTTCGCTGACAGTACAGATGGCACAGATACACATCTGGTCAGTCCGGCAAAACAGCTCCAGGGACTTCTGGTGCTGGGGGCAGATCTTTCTGTCCAGGTTCCCCAGCTCGTCCACCAGCTTGTGCCTTTTGAATGTGGCTGACTCATAGTGGGGCTTCAGGTGCTTCTCACAGTATGAGGCCAGGCAGTTCAGGCAGGACTTAACAGCCTTGAGCTTCTTACCAGAGCAGTAGTCACAGGGCACGTCGGCAGGCCCAGCAAAGGTGTTCCCTGGGGGTGTGAGGTTCAGGTTGAGGTTGGCACCAGTCTTCTTGATCTTCTCTGCCACCTTGGTGAGCATAGTGTTGGGCCTGAGCACAGGCCTCTGGGTGAAGGTGATCTTACACTGGGGGCAGATGTAGATCCCTGTGTAGTCTGCCTCATTCCAGTAGCCGCTGATGCAGTCCATGCAGAAACTGTGTCCGCAGGGGATAGCCACGGGGTCCCTCAGCAGCCCCACACACAGTGGGCAGCTGAAGTAATCCGAAGACGTGGGATCAGCCATCGTCGCTACTCACTACACTACACAAACACTCCTCAGAACTGTAGAGAGAGAGAAAGGCAGACAGACAGAGGAATCCACAGAGGGATCTAACCAGTGCACTAGGGAGTCCGCCGTCCACAAGAGTGTGGCAGAGCCTGCCAGAGACAGGACCTACTTGTATTTCTGAATTCCAGAGGTTATTGATTGAAAGCAGGCTCTACCCCTGTGCTGCCTGAGAGAGTATGTAGAGCTCAGCCCAGATCAGAAAACAGGTTGAGCAAAGGCTGTAGGAGACTTAAAGGGAGGGGGAGAGAGCGAGGGGGCGGGCTGAAAGGAGATTAAAAAAAAAAAATAGGGGATAGGCTGAGGCAGGGAGAATGAATGAATTGTATCACACAGGGAGGCACTAACTGCTGCTAAATATGCCTGCATTTTGGGGGGGTTTCAGTGTTTGGTCTGATTCTATTTTTTTTAACTGTATTTGACTTGATAGTGTACAAACTACACTGTAGGCTGGATCAGTTAATCATTGTTTTGTGTGCTGATCAGAGACTATGATACAGAGATAGAGATACAGCATTGTTTTCAAATATAAACAATTTTTCCCATTTTCACCCTCAAACTCAACTGGAACAGTGAACAGAATTTCAGATGTCATAGGCCTTACATTAGATGCAGATGAATAGACATAAATGCACATTTTGTGGAAGATCAGGTTTTGAAGGGGCTGGAGTCCACCCACTGAACAAACAAACCTGCTCCCACCACAAACAGGATAGGATAGGACACATTTCAAATTTCAGAGGGGATCTTTTTCTATCTTTTGTGACCCAAAACAAACAGCGGTACCTGTCACTGTTTGAACTACCTGCCACAGGTGTTTTGACAAAGAGCAGTTAGAGTTCAGGACAGAAGTTATTGTATATATTTAAACAGCAGCCTGTTGAACTAGTCTAACTGCCCAACAGATGCATCCCAGGAGGTTGGTGGCACCTTAATTGGGGAGGTAGGCCTCGTGGTAATAGCTGGAGCAGAATAAGTATTATGGTTTCAAATACAGCAAGCACATGGTTCCAATGTGTTGGATTCCATTCCATTTGCTCCGTTCCAGCCATTATTGTGAGCAGCCTCCACCAGAGGTGCATGGAGTAGTAAAAGTAGATATGGTGTGTGTTAAACAGAGAGAGAAAAAAAATGCTCATTAGAGGCAGCCAAAAGAGAACATTGCAATCACAGAAACATGTTTGACAAAACATTCCTATCTCTTACAGGTTTATCTGTCTGATGTCGATCTGAATGCTTCACATATTTTTAAGATATTGTGCCATGTAAAAATGTATCTAGCCCATGACTTAAGTCCCCTTGTTACTTTAGTATTTGGTATGTACAGTCCATCTTTCAAGAAACACACCTTGGTTTCTATATTGCCAAGTGTCATCCTATCCTCTTTCTCCCATGACAGGCTTATTTAGTAATATTACAGTAATATTACAAAGGCTTTAAAGAGTAAGCCTTTAAAGGGGCAATCTGCAGTTGCTACATACATTTTTGTAATAAAAAATTCATTATATGTACCCATTGATACTTGAAGAATATAACTTGTGAGCTTATTTCAGCTGTCATACCCAATCAGAACCCCAAATATAAGCTTGTTGTACTACAATTTTTGTAAACAAAGTAAATGTAAACTAACACTATATAGCTTCAAAACATGGTAAAACTATTTTTGATATCATGGATGGTCAGTCCTTGCTCTGTTTATTAATTTGTCTATGACCTGACGAAGATCAAACTCGGATCAAAACGTTGTCTTTTTTTTGTGTGTCTGATTAATTCACCATGGGAGCATACCAGAGTTGCTGACATTTCTTTGATACATTTCTCCAGGCCCATCCCTCAGCTTTCTATGGAAACAGGGACCGGGAGGATGCTTTGTTAATGTTTCAACTTCTGGTTTCGCTTTAAAGACCCATCCCACTGGGCACACACTGGTTGAATAAACGTTGTTTCAATGAAACCAACATGGAATAGACATTGAATTAACGTGTGTGCCCAGTGGGATGGCCCATTCTCACCCTAGAATTCTGGATCAATTCTGACATCATGAACTAATTACCCCATTTGCATTTCAATTTACACCTGGGTTTCCTCTTGGGCCAAGGATGTGGCCATACTGTAGTGCACATTTCTCTCTCTCACTAGTTCACTAAAGAGGACCTAAATGAGAAGCTCATTACCCTGTAGCCAGAAGGTAATGTGTGAGGTAGTGGACCTTAGAGATAAAATGGTTTGCTGAATTATCTTATTCCAGAAGAGTTGATAGGCATACTAAATTTACAATTATTTAAATTACAGGGCCACCGAAACAACCGGTTGCGTAAGGCCGTGTACGCAACTCCTCCCTCATTGCATATCTTACATCATTGCACTTTAGAGATAGTTTCGCCTCTCTCCGTATTTGGTCAGGTTTCTGATAAGCCAGTTTCTCTTCCTCTTTTTTTTGTGTGGATCAGATACCAGGAAAGTAGACCAATCCAGAGTAAAAGCAGCCCTCTGTTTTCCTTATTGATTAACGAGAGAGAGAGAGAGAGAGAGACAGACAGACTATGATGGAAAGGGTCATACACTGCCAAATGCATGGTCTTGATTTATGTGAAAAAAATTCATCTAGTTATACAGTAACAACACACAGGTATACAAGTTAGGCTCATCTGATTAGGTACAGACACTTCCCATTTTTATGAAAAGCAATGCACAAGGCCTGCAATGTCTTGCAATGTACTTAATAGAGAGAGACTAATGCCCATCACTCAAAGTTATTGGGCGAGGAAGCAGTTTGGTTGTCATAAATGCATAAACATGTCCTAGTTATGTCTTTTGATCAGTCAGGCATAAAACCCTACAAGGTGAAAGGTCAACATTCATTAAACCAAACATTCTCTTGCATCAGGTGTAGTGAGGGGTAACCGGGGGTAACCAGGAGATTTCAGTCGGGGGATGTTGTTGTGGAGAGTCAGTGAGTAAGAAATTACAAAATGGCTGTGAGAGTGTAGGATTACTTCCTAAATGGCTCCCTAATACCTATTATAGTGCACTAGGGCTCATAGGTTGCTGGTCAAGGTAGTGAACTATGTAGGGAATTGGGTGCCATTTGATACGCAACCTAGAAGTCAAAGACCCAGCTGTGTCTGTGTGTGATTGGTCAGAATATGGAGAGAGACAAAGTATTTACAAGTGTTGCCTTGGAACAATGGTTACCTTTGTTAGTGCTGGCAGATACACAGGGCTGGCGAGGAGGAGTCTGGACAGGGGCCAGATCACAGGGAACAGGTTGTTGCTGCACACTGCAGAACAGACCTCCACAACAAATAGGGGCAAAAAGGGACAATTGTTGATGTGGATTAAATATATATTTTTTATGACATTTGTGTGGTACTTTGGACAGTTCACTTGGAAAAGTACCTGGAAAACAGAGACAGAAATGTATTATGCAAATGTAGGTTGTAGATTTAACATTGGCTCTGCATGGAAATGTATGAAAGCAACCAGTGAATCCATTGAGACAATGTAAGACATGGATTGTGTATGTGTGCCATTCAGAGGGTGAATGAGCAAGACAAAAGATGCCTTTGAACTGGGTATGGTAATAGGTGTCAAGTGCACTGGTTTGTGTCAAGAACTGCAATGCTGCTGTTTTGTTTTACGCTCAACAGTTTCCCGTGTGTATCAAGAATGGTCCACCACCCAAAGGACATCCAACCAACTTAACACAACTGTGGGAAGCATTGGAGTCAACATGGGCCAGCATCCCTGTGGAACGCTTTCGAAAACCTTGTAGTAGAGTCTATGCCCCGACGAAGTGAGACTGTTCTGGGGGCAAATAGGGGTGAGGGGGTGATCCTAATGTTTGGTATACCCAAACAAAGTACAGAGTCAATCCAACCAATAAATAAAGCATTGCTGTCTTCTGTTTTGTGTGTGCAAGATTCACAGATTTACAAACTGGATAATTGTAACAGCACTACTGCTGTGAGTGAGCCAGCTATAAAAATATCAAGGCTTCTTCTAAAACTGTCAGACACTGAAACCCCAAACTTAGATTTTTGTTTAAATATCTAGAACTAATAAGATGAATTGCTTGGCAAATGTTGATCATGTTATAATTTCCCTGGCCCTGGGGCAATTTCAGGTTAAACCTAGATTTCAATCTCTACCTACATTCTACAACACAAAAAACTGACCAGATCACCTCATGTGCAATAATCTCTTGCAACCATCTCGTCAAACATGACACTGGACATTTTGTGAGTAGCATGTCAGCTACAGTACTTGTTCAGGATGACTTGCAGACCCTATAACAATGACATTTGGTGTGTAGAATATAGCCACTATGCTCTGACTAACTCAATGTACTTTTTTAAAGCAGTTTTCTTTACACTGGTGTTATCTGGGCCATCTAGCCTGGTCACATTACATTCTTCATTTTTAACAACCCCGAAACAAGCTGACAGCCATCTTGGAATGGAATGTTTAGGCTGATGTGAAGAGGAGAAATGTGGAGAAAAAATAAAATCCAATTAGAATCAGGATTTGGATTGAGAGGAAATGAGTGGAAGAGAAATGGGAAATAAACAGTTGATAATAAACTGCTCTCAATCGCATAGCAGGGTGATGAACACCTATTGCAAGTCACTTCCTGTTGCTCAAGCCAGATTCCAACCAGCCAACTTAATTTATAGCGGAAGGGCAAGGGGATCCATTTTGTCATTAGTCACTCTAAAAAAAAGTCCACAAAAAATGTCTTCTTTACCCTCCCCTCGTTGATTTGCTACCAGGCTTTAGCTCTCCAAGTACCAAGAGGTCAGTGTGTACCTGGACCTGAGTGGGCATCCATCATATCACTCTTCCCCACAGCCATGCCCTCACTACAAGCTGGAGGCTATCAACCAGCAGCAATACTCTGAAGCCAAACTCCTGAACTAGGGGCCACATTTATCAGTGACAATGTTAACAGATTCAGATTCATCTCACTATGGACAATTCTTACATGCAAAAATATGCCCCCTCCCTATGCCTCCTGAGAAAAAAATATTTATTCCCTATGGCATTTGAGATATATGGTCATTGATCTTTTTTGTTTCCATGAACTGACAGAGAGTACATTTAAAATTAGAATGCATTTTAGAAGAATGTGTTTAATGTTTAAAATATTGTAATAGATCGGGCATTGTTAGAGGTCTACCAATAAGTGGCAGTAATGAGGGAAATGGAATCAGCCATCTTGAAAGCCATTTTACCTGAGATTCTGTTGGCCATGTGTTTGTTTGTCACGCTGAAGGTAGACCTTAACTGATCTGCAAATCTACTTGTATGATGGAATTGTGTATACAATGTATCTAACATGTTTTGTCATTGTCGAGGTGTTGATGGATGCTTCGGGCCAGACTTTAGAACTAGTGTGAAAGATGCCCTATTTGTAAGTTTGTTTAAAAAAAAATTCAAGTAACCTCTGCAAACTCTATTGTGATTTAATGGTAAAGATTCTAATGGAATATTTAGTAATTGTGCTGTTGATAAAAAGGCAACTCCAACCAGTTTTTTTGTCCTTTGTTTTTAGTATTGAAACATGGCTGAATTTTAAAACATTAGACAAACCACTTCTTGTCATTTAGTGGGTTAGACTAATAGTTTACCCTTTTGTAGTGTGACTTATCAAAGAAACGTATCACTTGTGTACAACTGATGTTGGTACTTCATTAGGTGTGCAGTGAAGTCCAGTGTGACACGTATCTTACATTATTAGATGTGCAGGGAAATCCAATGTGAAATTAAACTGTGTGCAGTGAACCATGTTTATGTCACATGTTAAATAAAAATATTGCACTGCATAAACAAACAACACGAGGGTCAAAATGTGAGCTGTGTCTGGGGTAGAGTCCCTGTTGGAAATTATGGAAACCAACAGTTATCTATATTTGTAACTACAGTATCTATTTGCAGTACTGTCAAAACAAAGTTCAAACCTGAGATCACACAATTCAATCATTCCTCTCACTTTCTGTATTCACACTCCTCTTCCTGATTGACGGCTGTTGAATGGTTCCATTGACACTCTGTCCTCACCTGGCCCCACCCACGTTTTACTAGTTTCTGCTTAACCAGTTTAGTCTCCTTCCCTCCCTGACTGTTTACTTTATATAACATGCTGCGGAAGCACCTGTGGCTCACTTTGCTCAGACCTGACGGACAGGACAGACCGAAAATTTGACAGTCTCACTTCGTCTTTAGCCTCCTACTACCAAGAACCTAACAGCACCAGGGTGCATCAGTGAATCCCCATGTCTACTGACCAGGAGAGCTGCCATCTGTGTAAGGAAGACCTGAGAGACCCAGTCTCCATCCCGTGCGGCCACATCTTCTGCTCCATCTGCCTGAAGACCTACTGGGACCACGCTGACCACACCGGTTCCTACAACTGCCCACGTTGTCGGGTCACCTACAACAAGAGACCCACCCCGCGCCGCCTCCAGACCTCCCGCTCCTCCACACACTCAACCCACTCGCAACCCAGGATGTCTGAGACCTACCCTCCTCCACCTCCAGACCCAGACTATAACTACGCCGGACCACAAGATGTGGGATGTGATATCTGTATTGGGAAGAAGCACAAAGCCATCAAGACATGCCTGATGTGCCTGGCGTCCTACTGTGAGAGGCATCTAAAGCCCCACTATGAGAACCCTGCCTTCAAGAGGCACAAGCTGGTGGATGAGATCGGCCATCTGGACAGACAGATTTGCCCCCAGCATCAGAAGGGTCTGGAGCTCTTCTGCAAGACGGACCAGATGTGTATCTGTGTTCTGTGCACTGTGAAGGAGCACAAAGGTCACGACATGGTATCTGCCGAACAGGAGAGGTCAGAAGAACAGGTAAAACGGCTTTGCATGATTTTTGATTCAAACTTTTATATTACAATGATTTATCTCTTTGAAGTAGTTGACGTTCTGTATTGTTAAATGACAAAGCCATTCGTGTAACAGGGGGAAAAAAACGACTACTTTTTTCTAGGCTTTTCAATAATTTGCCTTTTCAAAACCATAAGGTTTCTGTAGCCAATTGACTGCAGTTGTGTGACTGAGAGCAACAGGTTGATTGTTGGAATAGAGTAGCTAGTATCAGCCAAGCCCCTAAAACAAATACTTCAGGCAATCAGTTAGACCCACCCACATGAGTGAAAGCAGTTACTGTAAATGTGTGTGGGCTGGGGTGGGGTGTTGCAACCTTCTAATTCCAAGAACTACTATTGGCTAGATTTTATTACTGCATTGTCTGAACCTAATGCACATTGTAATAATGCATTTTGAAGGCCATTTCAAATTACATGAATGGGGAGGAAAAAGATGCCACTTCACTCAGCCACGATTTTTGTCTGTAGCATTTAGGTTGATCAGTATTTGAAACAATTGTCTGACTTGTGGGGCTATGTCACTGACATCCTGTGTCCTCCATCCATAGCAACGTCTGGGTGCCACCCAGGCAGAGATCCAGGAGAGGATCCATGAGAGGCTTAAGCAGATGGAGGAGCTGAAACAAGCTGTAGATTCACTCAAGGTACATGTCTCTATAGCACATAAAACACAGTGGGTTGTGAAATTACACAATTACAATATACTGTTAAGTCATACTAAACATACTGTAGGTGTACTCACAGTGTATATTTCTAATGTGTGTCCTGGAGAGACAAATTATATTTTCCCACCAAGAGATTTCATGATCACAAATATCAATACATCACCAATAGAGTTCCATTATGACTGACCTCCTGGGTGTATTGGTACAACCCAAAATGCTTTAGAGATTTTAACAGCATGCCCATTAAGTGTGCCCCTTTCCTCTCCAGAGCTCAGCCCAGAGGGCTATGCAGGAGTGTGAGAAGTTGTTTGGCGACATGATGCGTTCCATCGAGAGGATGCAACAGGAAATGACCAAGCTAATTTCCTCCAATAAGAGGGCAGCACTGAACAACGCTGAGGGTCACCTCGAGCGTCTGACCCACGAGATCGCTGACCTCAAGAAGCGAGACAACGAGATCACACAGCTGTCACGCACAGAGGACCACATACACTTTATCCAGGTGACTAAAGGCTTGCACACATCGCACCGAATGTGGTTCTAGCGTTTGTCTTGCGATCGTTCAGTGCGCTTTGTTTTAGGAACCACCGTAAAATCTGTGAGCACTTGGTTCGCAAATGATGTTCAGAGGTGCTAGTTCTCTCAGGCTTTAAAGTCTTACACCCCTCACCCTAAAACAACTACTATAATATTTGGGCTCAAGCCAAGGAATGACACAAGCCATTTTAAACATTGCCTTCCCCCTAACACTATATATCTCATATTTGAGTGGCCCGCCAAGCTCATCACCCCAAAATAACCAGAACTCTTTGCACAATTTGGGTTAAGTGCCTTGCTCAAGGGCACATTGACAGATGTGTCACCTAGTTGGCTCAGGATTCGAACTGGCGACCTTTCGGTTACTGGCCCAATGCTCCTGCCGCTTCAATGGGGCAGAAGGCCGTGTGTTGTTGTGATTCTGGATGGCCAGATGGCAAGTAACAATGATAAGAAGCTGCAATGTGGAGACTCGTAGCTGGCATGTTTTATCTTTATTTTTGATACCATGTCTTATTTTGATGTCACGTCTATGCTAATATGGCAAAAATTCACTAGCTTGCTAACGAACAACTGCAACGATGTATTTGAGACAACAATTGTGCAAATGCATTTGTTTTTAAATTAACATTGAAGACTAAATAGTTACATGTCAACAATCTAAGCCAACCCAGTCTGTTTTGACCCCAGTCTGTTTTGACCCATAGTTTTGTTGTTAAACAACCAACCTGTCTATAATAATTCAAGCCAGGAAATATGAAGCCAGGAAATGACACGAGCAAATTCAAATGATGAATGTGTCATTTGAAAAGAGGGCGTGTCTGTCCTCATCCATTCACACAGCTAACTGTCTCTTATCCTCTCTGTTGTAGAGCTACCACATGCTAATCGCTCAGACGGAGGCTGAGGAGCTGCCCACAGTCTCAGTGAACCCCTACTTCTCCTTCGGACCCGTCACTAAGGCTGTCTCTGAGATGAAGGTCCATCTCCATGACATCAGCAATGAGGAGCTGGTCAAAGTGGCCAAGACTGGTGAGGCAGTGAGATAATGCACTGTAACTTCAGTTAGTTACTGCCATTGCTGAATGAGTGATGTAGAGCCAAGACCTAGATTAAACCCCAGGCTTTTGTCCTTTTTAAAACCATGGACTTGGAAATGATTCAGTAATTTACAGTATATTCATATAGAGAATATTTACTCAACCAGAAATTTTCCTGTTTCAGTGAACAAAATGCCTTTCTGCCAACTGGATGAAGCCAAAAGGAGAAATACTGTGAAAGGTGAGTCAATCAACATGAAACTCCCCACTGATCTCATTCTGGAAAATACTTGGAATGGTATTAGTTCAAAAACAAGAATATCGACCCCACCACTCCACCAGGCCTCCATCAAACCCCCAAACAACATTGTTAAGTGGTTGCTGAGGAAATATGGGCTTGCCTTGTGTTGTAGCTAAATTCCAGTAATAACATTTTCACAGGACAATTACGGCATAATCTGAATTTCAAATGGTTCCTTGAGTGATTATAATTTCCTTATTGCTCTGCTGTGCATAAGAAAACAAAATGGTTCCTCTAGTATTGTTGGAATAGTAAAGTAGTCTGAGCACCTTGATTTTTATTAGAGGGCACTCAAAGGTCAGGTGGTGGCTCAAGTGGCCCTGAATATTTACATTGGCTGATAAGTTAACTCTCTTAGAACACCACACACGCATCAAGCAATTCTACACAAACACACACTCATTAAAGTTGGATTTTCTGGGGATATCCGAAACACTAATAAATCCCAAGATTGTAAAGTACATTTCCATGCATGCAGTATCAGGCTATATTGTACAATCCAAATACAGTGTTGTGTATGTTTTTTGTTTTCTTTTGCATTTTCTTCTCTTTGTAGCCGATGCAGTTGTTGCCGTGTACAAGACACCAAGCCAGGAGCCCCAGCACAGAGAAGACTTCCTGAAATGTACGTCTATTTAATGATTCACCTTCAGTGACTAAACTTACCAAATCAAATACTATAGGACTGAGGGTTCATTCTAGTGCCATTTAATTATTCATACTATTTGATCATTTAAGTGTGAACTACTGTTCATAAATTGCGTTAAAACCACTATAAAGACAGGAGTTAGTCTAAAATACTACCTGGCGCCCAGCCCACATGGAAACAGGCTAGTGCTGTGATGGGAGTAGTCTTACCACATTCCTTAGATACTAGGTTTGTAAGTGGGCATGCTCAATGAACTTTATACCGGTTTACTGCGGTGAGTGGGAGTATAGGTTTGTAAAAGGGTTATACAGAATGACATCACTGTGTTGGCAAATCTTTCTAAGCTACGTTACTTGACTACTACAACTATTGGACACTACAGCTTCGGCAAGTTTAAAACCTGCTCTGAATAGGACAATCAAGGTATAGAATAGAAGTGCGTACTGAGCATGCGGAAAGGGAAACATCGGTCACAAGCAGATTTGAATAACTGTGGTCCGAGCTATACATGTAAATAAATGGCTCTGCCTCCGGTGGTATTCCAGATGATAGGCCAAGTGGTCGATCTTCCAGACCAGATGGGCCGAGTGGTCGGTCATCTCGTCCTAGCCGTGGCTACAGAGAGTACCACCAGTTCTGACCTGGCTGAGGGGGTGCAGGCGCACATACAGCAGCACAGCCAGGTGAACCAAGTCTATAGTACATGAGCTACTGTAGCTGTTCTACTCTACCTGCATGCTGGTGCACTCCTGTCCTGCAGGGTCACAAGTTTTTATTTCAGAATTTTTTTGTTTGGTGGTTTACAGGTACAGTGTCAATTCATATATTCAGTTTATATAACATGTACCTATGGGCTCCACAACTTAAAAAAAAAAAGTAAGTACATACAGATAAAGTAAATACATACAGAAATAATTATCTTGATCAAAAAGGATTTTGTAATAGTACAATTGGTATGTAACCATGTTTTCCACCCCGTCTAGCAACACAGGTTAGTTGTCAGTGCCCACTCCCCTAAACATCCAAGGTTCCTTGTCAACTGAGGATGCTTTTACATCCTCCCTCCCTTCCCATTTCCTCCCAGAGACCAGAGAACCCTCCCCATATCATGCCTTCCCCCTGCCAGCAGTAATCTTCTGAGAGATTCAAGGAGCTATCACCGTTAAGTAATATAACATAGCAGATTGAACATTTACATTCATGCACTTTGAAAAAAAATGTGTAACTTTGTCCCAGAAGCATTTAACTGCAGTTCACACCCACATTATATGAAGGACTGTGTCTACCTGATTTAGGGCACACAGTGAACAGTTAGGGGCCAATTTCATCATATAACTTTCCTTGGTGTTAAATACAGTTCAAATAAAGTGTAAATTGAGGGCTCAGATTATGGGATGTCAAGGTCATATTTTTCCATACTCTGTTCCAGTTAAAGGGTTGTTCAGATTCACTTAGATCTGAGGACCATACTTTTAATGGCTAGCTCAGAACATGAGCTTTCTAAAAGTTGATTATATACAGTGTATTCAGAAAGTGTTCAGACCTCTTCTGTTTTTCCACATTTTGTTACATTACAGCTTTATTCTAAAATTGATTAAATACATCATACATGTTCATCATCTATCTACACACAATACCCCATAATAACAAAGCGAAAACAGGTTTTTATAAATGTTTGCAAATGTATTACAAATAAAGAAAACTGAAACCTTATTTACATAAGTATTCAGACTCTTTGATATGAGATTCTAAATTGAGCACAGGTCCATCCTGTTTCCATTGATTATCCTTGATGTTGGAGTCCACCTTTGGTAAATTCAATTGATTGGACATGACTTTGAAAGGCACAAACCTGTCTATATATAAGGTCCCACAGTTGACAGTGCATGTCAGAGCAAAAGAGCTCCGAGACAGGATTTTGTTGAAGCACAGATCTGGGAAAGGGTACCAAAACGTTTCTGCAGCATTGAACACAGTGGCCTCCATCATTCTTAAATGGAAGAAGTTTGGAACCACCAAGACTCTTCCTAGAGCTGGACGCCCGGCCAAACTGAGCAATCGGGGGAGAAGGGCCTTGTTCAGGGAGGGGACCAAGAACCCGATGTTCACTCTGACAGAGCACCAGAGTTCCTCTGTGGAGATGGAAGAACCTTCCAGAAGGACAACCATCTCTGCAGCACTTCACCAATCAAGCCTTTATGGTAGAGTGGCCAGACGGAAGCCACTCCTCAGTAAAAGACACAGCCCGCTTGGAGTTTGTCAAAAGCAACCAAAAGGACATTCAGACCATGACAAACAAGATTCTCTGATCTGATGAAACCACGATTGAACTTTTTGGCCTGAATGCCAAGTGTCACGTCTGGAGGATACCTGGCACCATCCCTACGGTGAAGCATGGTGTTGGCAGCATCATGCTGTGGCTGTTTTCCAGCAGCAGGAACTGAGAGACTAATCAGGATCAATGGAAAGATGAACGCAGCAAAGTACAGAGAGATCCTTGATGAAAACCTCCTTCAGAGCGCTCAGAACCTCAGACTTGGGCAAAGGTTCAACTTCCAACAGGACATCATCCCTAAGCACACAGCCATGACATGCAGAAGTGGCTTCGGGACAAGTCTCTGAATGTCCTTGAGTGGCCAAGCACGAGCCTGGACTTGAACTCGATCGAACATCTCTGGCGAGACCTGAAAATAGCTGTGCAGCAACGCTCCCTATCCAACCTGACAGAGCTTTAGAGGATATGCAGAGAAGAGTGGGAGAAACTCCCCAAATACAGGTGTGTCAAGCTTGTAGCATCATACCCAAGAAGACTCAAGGCTGTAATCACTGCCAAAGGTGCTTCAACAAAGTACTGAGTAAAGTGTCTGAATATTTATGTTAATGTGATATTTCAGTTTTAATTTTAAATACATTTGCAAACATGGGGTATTGTGTGTAGGTTGAGGGGGGGAACAATTTAATCCATTTTAGAATAAGGCTGTAACGTAACAAAATGTGGAAAAAGTCAAGGGGTCTGAATACTTTCCGAATGCACTGTATGTCATATCTTGTTTTCATTAAACCATTTCCATCATTACCCACCCTTATTCATCAAGTCTGCTAACTTAATTGTAATGTTCAGAATTATGAACTTATTTACTTGTGTTTTTTAAGACAAAATATGCTGCTGAAGAGATTCCATATATAAGGCTGCGGCTACAACTGTAATTATAGTGAGGGGGGGTCAGGGAATGGGAATGGTTTTACAGAGGGTCTTCTGGGGGCGGGGGGGGGGGGGGGGGGTTCCCTGTGGGTCCTGCTTGTTATTTTACATCCATGGGCATACCAACACTAAAGACAATTGTCTTTAAAAAATTATTGTAATAATTGCAAGTCATTTTAGAAAAATTATTGAAAAGCCTTAATAGTCCTATCAAATGTGTAACAAAACTAATGTGTAATCATAATGATTTATAAGAACCTCAATTACCATTCTTGGTAAAGGCAAAGATCAAGAAGGCAGAAGCACTTTCCTGAAATGTATCCATAATTGAAAGAAAATTACTTTTATTACATCCATAATTGAAAGAATATTGCTTTTATCAATGTCTATGCACCAAATATATATTTTTTAATTCTCTGAACAGTATATGGTATGAATTAACTGAAATCCAAATGGATATTGGGACAGACACAAACCCCATACTGGACATGCAGGACAAATCTAATAAGACCAACTACAATCTTGCAGGGTCCCATTAATCATAGCCTGGTGTCCTGGTCCCAGATCTGTTTGTCCTGCCTTGCCAATGCATGAGAATTACCAGAGGAGTTGGCAAAACAGCACAGACCGACCTGGGACCAGGCTACGTTACTCGCCCTTAGTTTGTCTGGTGAAACTCAAGGTCACTTTGCTGACTTGAATGACTGGTAGCATTTGCAATATTATGTTTGTGGTAATTCAACTAACTACGTCTGACCTTTTTGACATTTCAGATTGGAGATGTGCTAGACGATATGGTACTTAAATCTGGGACTTGGGCTGTGTCTAGACAGGCAGCCCAATTCTAAAAAAAATCTCACTAATTGGTATTTTGACCAATCACATCAAATATGTTTTAGAGCTGATCTGATTGGTCAAAAGACCAGTTAGTGAAAAACATATCAGAATTGGGCTACCTGTCTAAATGCAGCCATTGTTTTGTATGATTGTGTATAGTATTGGTTTTAAACAACCTTTTACATTCCATAACTAACCTTGTAATTTCTAGTATTGTATGGGTATAAGGGTTAAATGATCAAGCCCACAGAAAGGAAGAGCATTCAGTTCACACAGTGGCACTCACTCATGACATGCCTTCGCTCTCTCCTCTCTCAGATGCCTGCGCTCTCACCCTGGACCCCAACACAGCCTACCGCCAGCTATACCTGTCTAGAGGCAACAGGAAGGCAGCCCTGAAGAGAGAACCGCAGGACTACGCTGACAGTGCCTCCAGGTTTGACTGCCTGCCCCAGGTTCTCTGCAAAGAGCCCCTGTCTGGAGGTGCCTACTACTGGGAGGTGGAGTGGAGTGGAGAGGGGGCCTCCGTGGGCGTCACCTACAAGGGCATCAAGAGAGTAGGCTACGGGGACAGCTGCCGCATCGGCTACAACCGCAAGTCCTGGAGCCTTTTCTGCTCCGATTCCAGCTATTCCGCCCGATATGGTAAAGACCAGGTGGAAATCAATGCACCCTACTCATCCAGGATAGGTGTCTTCCTGGACCACTCAGCAGGCACCCTCTCATTCTACACTGTGGGGGACACCATGTCTCTCATACACCGCTTCAAGGCCTCCTTTGCTGAGCCTGTCTACCCAGGCTTTTGGGTCTGGTATGAGTCAGCGGTCACCATCCGTCAGCTGTCATAATATTATATTACCTATGATTAAATTACGATTGTCCATGTATCGGTCATCATACGTATTGTGATTCAAGTAATATAATTGCATTTGTAATTTGATGGTGTCCTTGGCAATGTTTTACTTTGTTCTATTGAGGTTTGAATTCATGTTTTATACTGTATATAAATCATCAGCTAGAGAGAGATATCTCCGACCATTTGGGAATAAACATGTTATCTATAATGTTTTCATAATCATGAAGGATCTACTTTAGAATAGACTGAAGTGTCAACTAATATATTTGATAAACAAATATACTCTATGGATCAGATTAATAAAATACACCTGAAGTTGTATATACATGTATCACACAGAGAAACTGGAATGTGTAATACACGTTTATTTTATACTAATATAGTATTTCTGTCGCGTGTGCATTCAACCCAATAATTGATTTGGAATAATTGTAATAGGAACTGTGAAGCTAGGATGACCCTTACTGCCATAATGGAAGACCTGGAAGAAAGGTCTTTATATAAAATGTTTTCCATAAGGGCCGGCCATTGTTGAAATAGCCGACTCACTGTAAACCGGCTACTTTTTCCGCTTCATATAAATGTTCATTTAAGTTTCAATTCGATAGTCAGTATAGCCTTCTTCCGCTAAAAGGAACGATATATGCATCTTCTAGAAGATGCATATATCGTGCCTGTCCGTCACAAAGCGAGAAATAAAAATAGGTATATTAATTGCTTTTTATTGATCTAATTTATTACATACTTTTTTTTCACTTTCTAGCATTCAAAATAATAGATACTGGCTGCAGTCCAAACACGTCATTTTTACCCCCTCAGCCCTTGCGCTAGCCACTTTCCCTCTCGGGAATCCCAGTCGAAACCGGATGCAGTTTGATTGCCATCTTAAGTAGAAATCCAATTCACTTACGTTTCCCCCTCGGGTCTCAATTTATCTTGAGGGAGCGGGTGAACAACTTGCAGGGTTTTTATGACACACAATTCAATGCAAACTGTAGTCACATGTCAAACTTGTGGCCGCGAAGTGTCAAATTTAATCAACAAGGCTGCATTTTCGGCATGTCAGGAAAAAATATGAAGCTAGCTTGCTAGAAAATATATATACCAACGCTAAAATCAATATTTTAGCGTTGGAAAATTGGCTTACTAGCCTATAAAACGTAGCTAGATTTATAAACACATTTTTTGGAATTTTGAAATTTATTAGAATAAAGTACTATAAAACTAGCTAGCCAGCTATAGGAAACTGTAGCTAGCTACCTGACAGGAGTGCTAGCTAGATATGTTAGACATATTTTTCTTAGCTCAACTTCAAGATTTCAACCAAGGACATTGCCTCTCCAATCATCACTCTCCCTCCGTTGGGCAAGGGACATTTAACGTACACTCGGATGTGACGATGTAAAACTGGGGGTTTAGGGCCGAGGGCTGTCTATTTTGAGTTTGAAACGCAGCCACTGTATATATGCCTAAATCCCCAAAACATGTCACTACAACTCAATACAACACTACTGGGACAAGTCAATTTGCTTAGTAGTGCTTAGTCATTAGTACATTAAACAATGCTTAAACAAAGTTTTGCAGTATAAACCCATGGGGGGAAAAAATATATTTAAATATACTTAAATCATACTTCATTAACGTATTTTAATTATATTTCAAATTATCTAAATTGGAAGAATTTAAATACATTTAATGTACATTTTATTTGTATTTTATCAGCATTTTAAAGTATATTAAATACATTTAAAATTATCAGAATTTGAACTTTTTATGTACTTTTGTATATTCTTGGTATATTAGACAAAGAGCAAAACAAATATACTTTGAATACGCCTTAAATACATTGTATGTATATTTGTCATAAATTAGAAATATACTAAAACTGTATTTATAGTCTCCTCACTACAAGACTTAGCAAATACACTTCTACTCATTAACCACATTAGCTATTGGAATAATAATCTTCTCAGCCGATGTTAAAATTCAATTTTTATTCTGTATATTTGTATTATTCTTTTCACTCTGTCATTTAAATCGTTATTGTGGAGTCACTACAATGTTGTTGTTCCAACCTTAGTTTTCTCCTATCACAGCCATTTAACTCTGTAACTGTTTTACAATCACCAATCGCTTCATGGTAACATCCCTATGCAGTTTCATTCCTGTCCTGCAGCTCATTTCAGAAGTATCTTTGATATTTCTGGGTGGTGTAATACATAATCCACAGCATAATTATTCACTTGATCATGCTTACAGAGATATTCAATGTCTGATTTGATATTGTTACCATCAATCACTGCCCTTTTATGAGGCGTTCAAAAGGCTCTCTGGTCTTTGCCGTTGAATCTGTGCTTGAAAATCAATACTTGACTAAGGGACCTTACAAATGTTGTATGGGGGACAGAGGAAATGTTAATCATAAAAAATAACGTCAACCCCTATTACTTCACACATAGTCCATGTAGCATATTATGTGATTTGTTAAGCCACATTTGACTAATTTAGGCTTGCCGTAACAAAGGGGCTGAATTCGTATGCAATAGTTATATTTTAGTTATCTAATTTGTATTATTAATTTTTTACTTTGACATTACAGAGTACTTTGAGTTCATTGTTGACAACAAATTACAATGAAATTAATTTTAATCCCACTTTTTAACACAATAACATTTAAAGAAATACAAAGAGTATGAATACCTTTGCAAGGCACTGTATACTTATAGTGTACTTGATCACTCACAAGCAAAGTTTCATAAAAACAAAACTATGTGTCTTTTGAATGAATATAATAAATTACAATTAAAGCGATTGAAATTGAAGTATAGTTTTAATGAGTGTGTTTAAGTTGAATGATAGTGAGCATATAGTATACTTTAATGAATTTAAAGTACACTTTTAATAAGTATACTGAAGGTTGATGATAGTTTATTTATAGTATATTAAAAGACTGGAAAAATGATTAATATAAAGTACACTTTTAATAAGTGTAATGATATTATATTTATAGTAGACTTAAGAACTTGCATTATGTTTTATCATTGATAAACAGTGCAATAAAAACATATGATGAGAGACAGAGAACAGCAGGTCAAAACAAGTGAGTGAGAGAGAGAGTGCATGTGAAGGAGTGACAGAGAGAGGGGGAGAGTGAGTGAACGTGAGTGATAGAGTCTCCCACTCTCACTCAATCTCTCAGTCACTCACTTTCTCTCATTCTCTCTCACTATGTCACTCACTCATACCCTCCTCACTCTCTGGCAGTGTGAGCAGTGGGAATTTTATAATGTAAATCTTGGTGGGGCAAAAAAAAATTAAAGTGGGATGCATGCCAGCAAAGCCACTACACAACACAACACTAAACTATACATTAATTGCACTATAATGGTGACAAACCGTGCCCACAAACTGTTAGGACCTACTTAAAGCTGTCCCAACAAGCAGAGTCCCAACAGCAGTCCCAACACCTTACCACTTCTACACCTGGCTATCAGCGGAGCCTTGTCTGGCAGCGAAACAGTTCATTCAGCCTCATTTACTGACTTTGAAAAAACATAACTGACTTGCTGACTTGCTAAACAAATGTGATTTCTTGGAAAAATTCTGTATGGAGGAATGGTCTAAGATCCCTCCTAATGGGGTGGCAGGTAGCCTAGTGGTTAGAGCATTGGACTAGTAACTGAAAAGTTGCAAGATCAAATCCCCAAGCTGACAAGGTAAAAATCTGTTGTTCTATCCCTGAACAAGGCAGTTAACCCACTGTTCCTAGGCTGTCATTGAAAATAAGAATTTGTTCTTAACTGACTTGCCTAGTTAAATAAAGGTCAAATGTTATCTTGACTTTAACATTAATCTGAAGACTGTTATTTATCTAATTACCTAAATATGTTTAATTGTTGCCCAATTAAATTAATCATGTAACAATTAACTCATTAGTATCTGGTGCACTATGAGAGCAGTTCTTTAAAGTGTTACCATCTCCTGAATTAAACTCTAAAAGGTCTTTACCTATCACATCTATAAACAGTCAATTTAATAATTATAACCTCGTATCAACAGTTGTAAGTTGTAACCTCCTTGTATCTGCAAAACGCATAGGATGGACACTTCAGACATGTAGTGGGTATACTTTCCAAGTTACAGTATTTCCTTTATAACATTCTTAATGATATCACAAAATAACAAACAAAATTACATTAATGTTCTATAGATCGCCTCTGACCATTCCCCATGTTCTATGCTAGAAATATTGTTCCAGTTTTCGCTTTTGAATGTTTTTATTTCAATTATTTAACCCTTATTTTACCAGGTAAGTTGACTGAGAACACATTCTCATTTACAGCAACGACCTGGGGAGTAGTTACAGGGGAAAGGAGGGGTGAATGCGCCAATTGTAACGTGTTAGAGTTTTGTCTGGAAAAGTATCTTGAAACAAAGGCACATTCCTTTGGTGGATTTAGAGAGGGATACCTGAATATATAAAATTGTATATCTTTTTTTAATGACTTAGAATGAAATTATAATTAAATGAAAAATCCCTTATTTGGCTATACAGTCATTCTACAAACTAGGCATGCATACTCGGCAGGCATACTCAAGCCATTTGTTGTTTAATGTATTCTATTTTATTACATGATATTGTTGTTCCGAAATAGATTTGTGTTGACTGTGATAAGAGCATCTGCTAAGCTAAATTAACAAACTAGGCATGCATACTCCACTGCATGCATACTCCACTGCATGATCCTCAAACTAAAGACTGGGCAAACTTGGTGTTTCTAAAACTGAATTCAGTTTTAGCAAACACAAGTTTGCCCAGTCATGTAATAAAATAGAATGCATTAGGAAATTATAGTTTCCCAAATGACAAAAAAGTTACAAGTGCATATAGACCTGATTGGGGGGCGGAACTGATTGAATCAGGCAGGAATCGGTTGTCGGACTCAGCCCGGAATCAAAATGAATGACGGCCCAAGTACATCTGGCCGTTTCCGTCTACCGGAATTCACCCGACTTTGCCGGCATCTTACCAGAATCGCCCCAGAAAGCGGCCTGATGCAAATTTAAATAAATGTATACAAAATTACCCGATTTAGTCATTTTAAATATTACTATAATACATGTTATGCATACAAATTATACCCATCCATAAAAATAAAAAAATATTTAGGAGGAAACACCATACACATAGTGAACGTGTCAGCATGCATGCGCCTGGCCCGCAACAAGAGTCACTACAGTGCGATGGGATAAGGACATCCCGGCCGGCCAAACCTTCCCCTAACTCGGACGACACTGGGCAAATTGTGCGTCACTTCATGGGTCTCCCTGTCGCCGCCGGGACAGGTCTTGAACCAGCATCTGTAGCAACGCAGTTTACACTGCGATGCAGTGTCTTAGACTGCTGCGCACCTCGGGAGGCTCCATCCAAAGTTTTTAATGCTTATCAATTACCCTGCACAAAGTATAAAAATACTAAAATACAACTTAAACAGGACTCTTAAAGGATGTAATTTAAATGCTAATTGTATTTTTTGATCAGAGAAACAATGAGAGAATATGGAAAAACAAATAAATAATGAAATGTTAATTATATAAAGCAGCCCGTGTAATCGGCCCGAAACCCAAGTAATATATTTGGGCCAGATAACTCACACCGGAATAACCCGAGCCCCAAGTAATATATTTGGGCCAGATAACTCACACCTGAATCGTCCTGAGCTCAATCCCCACATCCTAGCCATAAGTAATACTGCCTAAGGCAGCCCAGACTCGGGTCACAAGACGTCAGCGGAGTCTGACTCTCAGCCGAGTGCCCCGACTCTCAGTCGGAATCGGCCCAAATCCACTGCTAGCTGGGATACCACTGGTCGGAAAATGCACATACATTATTTTTTTAATAGAATATTTGCATGAAAATCTGTCGCCAATTGGATGGAAACCTAGCCAATGATAAAATGAATATGCGCACTCACCAGGGATATGTCTGATGGTCTCCACTTGTGCAAATAATATATATATACTGTTCAATAAATTCAGTTGAGAATTTTGATAACTTTAAAAGACAGATTACAGCATTTTCATTGTCTTCTCTTTATACAGCAATAGCGAGTTTCTTTCCAAACTGTGATGAAATATTGCGATATGCCTATCTCAGCCTCTACTTTTCACTGACAGTCGCAACTCAACAATCATCTACGTGGTATTTTCTGTGCATGCTGCCCAAATTGCGGGCCCTGACGACATTAGGCAATGTGATTTAAAACAATCCACAGCTTATTTTTTAAAATAAACTAATGATCATCTGTGGCCAAATCATGCTTTCTAGTGTAGTAGCCTATGTTGAATTATTTTATTTATTTCTGTATAGACAGGAGTAGGCAAATTAGGTGATATCATTATGGCTTTAGGGGAAGTAGGTGCCAGGAGCACTGGTTTGTGTCAAGACCAGCAACGCTGCTGAGTTTTCACACTCAACAGTTTCCCGTGTGTATCAAGAATGGTCCACCACCCAAAGGACATCCAGCCAACTTGACACAACTGTGGGAAGCATTGGAATCAAAATGGGCCAGCACCCCTGTGGAACGCTTTCAATATTAGTTCAACTCAATATTAGTTCCTATTGTTGGGTATACTCAGTGTATAGGCCCTACCTGCACTGCACACACATAGACAGGGGTTGGTTTATTTTTGGTCAATTGTACATTACTGTTTGAATAAATTATGATAATAAAAAATAAAAAAAACAAATTGTTAACCAAAAACTAACGTGACCAGGTATTTTGTTTTCACTGGTACCCTTGGACCAAATTATTATTTTACTTATTTATTCAGGGGAACCATTACGACCAGGGTATCATTTACAATGGTGCCCTGAGGACAACAATACAACAAAATCAAAATGATCAATAAAAATAAAATAAACTAGAAATGGCAGAATCAACACTACAGCTTCAAACACCACAAATACAATTATTATTCAATCCAAACAGTTGCAATTCTCATTAAATGTATTCACCGTTAAAGTTCTAAGCTTCAAGATGTAGTGAGTTTTGTAGGCTATTCCAAAAATGGGGGGCACTAAAACAGAAGGCAGATTTACCTGGATTGGAATGTACTAGTGGAACCTCAAGAGTTAACCATCCCTGTGAACAGGTTTGCTGTCTCGTATTTTTACATTTTAACAGTGACGTGAGGTAGGTCAGAAGCTTGTGTAATAAAGCTTTGTAAACAAAAAGGGAGTAACGAAGTGACCTGCGGGGCTTTAATGAGGACCAGGAAATACAGGATGTAATGATGCATATTAAAACTGTCACTTTGATAAAGCGAAGGCGCTATGGTAGACAGCATCCACAGGTTTAAGAGTAATCAAATCAAATGTGTTTATATAGCCCTTCATACATCAGCTGATATCTCAAAGTGCTGTACAGAAACCCAGCCTAAAACCCCAAACAGCAAGCAATGCAGGTGTAGAAGCACCTAGTAATGGCTGCTGCATTCCGATAAATGGTGTCACCATAGTCAAGAACTGGCAGGAAAGTTGATTGACTTTACAATCTGCTTCCTGCTGTTAGAGAGGCATGATCTATATCTATAAAATAAGCCTACTTTAAATATCAGCTTCTTAACTAGCTCAACCATATGTTTTGTAAATGTCAAACTATTGTCAATACAAAAGCCCAGATATTTATAGGCGGGAACCTGCTCGAAGAGAATTAGAAAATAACATACATTTAGTTATTCCTGCATTTAAGTACCAATTTTACAACAACAAGGACTTTCTGCAAGGCAACACAATATGATTGCAGCTCCAACATAGCATGGTCAGCCATATGGGCAATAGCGTACACAAAAGTGTCACTTGCATACAGATGAATGTTACAGGTTTTTGCAGATAGACCAATAGAACTTATAGAAATAGTTAAGAGGACAGCTCACAAAATCGATCCCTACACTTTTAGTAATATTGTTGTAACTTGACTTGACACCATCAGAAAGCACACATTGTGTCCTGTCTGACAGATAGTTCCCAAACCATTTGCAAGACGCCTGGTCGAGGCCAGTGGTGGAAAAAGTACCCAGTTGTCATACTTGAGTAAAAGTAAAGATACCTTAATAGAAAATTAATAAAATAAAAGTTACTCACCCTATAAAATATTACTTGAGTAAAAGTCTAAAAGTATTTGGTGTTAAATATAGTTAAGTATCAAAACAAATGTAATTGATTAAATACAGTACACTTAAGTATCAAAAGGTAAAGTAAAAGTATAAATCATTTAACATTCCTTATATTAAGCAAACCAGACGGCATGATTTTCTTGTTTTATTATTTTACGGATAGCCAAGGACACATTGATGACATAATTGACAAACAAAGCATTTGTGGCAGTAGGGATGACCAGGGATGTTCTCTTGATAAGTGTGTGAATTGGATAGAAAAAAATCTGTCCTGCTAAGCATTTGAAATGTAATGTAAAGTACTTTTGGGTGTCATGGAAAATGTATGGAGTAAAAAGTACATTATTTTTTAGGAATGTATTGGAGTAAAAGTAAAAGTAGTCAAAAATAAAGTACAGATACCCCAAAAATCTACTTAAGTAGATTTTGAAAATATTTTTACTTAAGTACTTTACACCGCTGGTCGAGGCCCATTTCAGACAACCTTTGAATGAGTAACGGGACAGTCAACAGTATCAAAGGCTTGGATAGGTCTATAAATATGTCAGCACAGTGATTCCTATGATCTAAGCCAGCTATTCCCAACTGGGGTACGCACAATGCCATCGGGTTTACTTTCACTGCCCAAAATAAAATTAAACCATCCACCAATAATTCAGCGAAATAACAACACAATGTCAAATACAAGTAGCGTAGTCAAATAATTAACATCCAATCACATTAACCATTACTCTCTTGTGGGAATTCCACTAATGGGCCATATGTAGCCAAACGTAGCTGCTGCTCATGTTGGTATCTGTACTGATGGAGCAAAAACCATGACAGGGAGACATAGAGACATAGAGACATGCAAGTAGTTGCTCCCGACGCCACTCGGGTACACTGCAGCATCCACCGAGAGGCCAAGGGAATGCCTGACTTGAAAGACGTTTTGGACACTACAGTGAAAATGGTTAACTTTGTTAAAGCAAGGCCTCTGAACTCTTGTGTATTTTCTGCACAATGCAATGATATGGGCAGTGACCATGTAATGCTTTTACAACATACAGAAGTGCGCTGGTTATCAAGGGGCAAAGTATTGACATGTATTTTTAAATTGAGAGAAGAGCTAAAAGTTATTTTACTGACCATCATTTTCACTTGTCTGACTGCTTGCATGACGACGAGTTTCTCACAAGACTGGCCTATCTGGGTGATGTTTTTTCTCGTCTGAATGATCTGAATCTAGGATTACAGTCACTCTCCGCAACTTTATTCAATGTGCGGGACAAAATTGAGGCTATGATTAAGAAGTTGGAGCTCTTCTCTGTCTGCATTAACAAGGACAACACACAAGTCTTTCCGTCATTGTATAATTTTTTGTGTGTAAATTAACACAAGTTTATGGACAATGTCAAATGTGATATAGTGAAGCACCTGAGTGAGTTGGGTGTGCAATTACGCAAGTACTTTTCCAAAACAGATGACACAAACAACTGGATTTATCCTTTTCATGCCCTTCCTCAGGTCCACCATATATGAAAAAGAGAGCCTCATCGAAATTGCAACAAGCAGTTCTGTGAAAATTGAATTTAAATCTTCCCTGGTAAAATAAAAGGTGAAATAAGAAAATGAAAGGAAAATGTTTTTATATATTTTTTCGTTTAGCTCACATAATATAATTAAAACGTATACATTAAGCTCTCTGTACTGGAATAAATGTGGCAAAAACAAAGTGTGGACATTAACAAATGCATTTCTATAGTTTCTAAAATATTTTTTTACAACGGTGGGGGAGTACCAAGTGGGAGGCACGGTGGCTTCAAAACAGTGCCCGATGAGTCATCTAATGTATATACAGTGCCTTGCGAAAGTATTCGCCCCCCTTGAACTTTGCGACCTTTTGCCACATTTCAGGCTTCAAACATAAAGATATAAAACTGTATTTTTTTGTGAAGAATCAACAACAAGTGGGACACAATCATGAAGTGGAACGACATTTATTGGATATTTCAAACTTTTTTAACAAATCAAAAACTGAAAAATTGGGTGTGCAAAATTATTCAGCCCCCTTAAGTTAATACTTTGTAGCGCCACCTTTTCGGGATGGTATGTTCAGGGTGATGAGCTGTGTTGCTTTTACGCCAAACATAACGTTTTGCATTGTTGCCAAAAAGTTCAATTTTGGTTTCATCTGACCAGAGCACCTTCTTCAACATGTTTGGTGTGTCTCCCAGGTGGCTTGTGGCAAACTTTAAACAACACTTTTTATGGATATCTTTAAGAAATGGCTTTCTTCTTGCCACTCTTCCATAAAGGCCAGATTTGTGCAATATACGACTGATTGTTGTCCTATGGACAGAGTCTCCCACCTCAGCTGTAGATCTCTGCAGTTCATCCAGAGTGATCATGGGCCTCTTGGCTGCATCTCTGATCAGTCTTCTCCTTGTATGAGCTGAAAGTTTAGAGGGACGGCCAGGTCTTGGTAGATTTGCAGTGGTCTGATACTCCTTCCATTTCAATATTATCGCTTGCACAGTGCTCCTTGGGATGTTTAAAGCTTGGGAAATCTTTTTGTATCCAAATCCGGCTTTAAACTTCTTCACAACAGTATCTCGGACCTGCCTGGTGTGTTCCTTGTTCTTCATGATGCTCTCTGCGCTTTTAACGGACCTCTGAGACTATCACAGTGCAGGTGCATTTATACGGAGACTTGATTACACACAGGTGGATTGTATTTATCATCATTAGTCATTTAGGTCAACATTGGATCATTCAGAGATCCTCACTGAACTTCTGGAGAGAGTTTGCTGCACTGAAAGTAAAGGGGCTGAATAATTTTGCACGCCCAATTTTTCAGTTTTTGATTTGTTAAAAAAGTTTGAAATATCCAATAAATGCCGTTCCATTTCATGATTTTGTCCCACTTGTTGTTGATTATTCACAAAAAAATACAGTTTTATATCTTTATGTTTGAAGCCTGAAATGTGGCAAAAGGTCGCAAAGTTCAAGGGGGCCGAATACTTTCGCAAGGCACTGTATAAATCATTGGAATAAATCAACTAAATCAAATGTTCTGTTTCAGTTTCAAGTTTTAATGTCACGTGCCAAGTACAGTCGTGGCCAAAAGTTTTGAGAATGACACAAATATTAATTTTCACAAAGTCTGCTGCCTCAGTTTGTATGATGGCAATTTGCATATACTCCTGAATTTTATGAAGAGTGATCAGATGAATTGCAATTAATTGCAACGTCCCTCTTTGCCATGCAAATTAACTGAATCCCCAAAAATGTCCGCTGCATTTCAGCCCTGCCACAAAAGGACCCGCTGACATCATGTCAGTGATTCTCTCGTTAACACAGGTGTGAGTGTTGACAAGGACAAGGCTGGAGATCACTCTGTCATTGAGTTTGAATAACAGACTGGAAGCTGGTGCTTGGAATCAATCTACCTCTGTCAAACATGGTTACCTGCGAGGAAACACGTGCTGTCATCATTGCTTTGCACAAAAAGGGCTTCACAGGCAAGGATATTGCTGCCAGTAAGATTGCATCTAAAATCAACCATTTATCTGATCATCAAGAACTTCAAGGAGAGCGGTTCAATTGTTGTGAAGAAGGCTTCAGGGTGCCCAAGAAAGTCCAGCAAGCGCCAGGACCGTCTCCTAAAGTTGATTCAGCTGAGGGATCAGGGCACCACCAGTACAGAGCTTGCTCAGGAATAACAGCAGGCAGGTGTGAGTGCATCTGCATGCACAGTGAGGCAAATACTTTTGAAGGATAGCCTGGTGTCAAGAAGGGCAGCAAAGAAGCCAAATCTCTCCAGGAAAAACATCTGGAACAGTGGGCTCACTCACAATTTTGCCTAAGAACACAGCCACGAATAAAGAATGGTAGCAACACATCCTCCGAGAGCAACTTCTCTCAACCATCCAGGAACAGTTTGGTGACGAACAATGCCTTTTCCAGCATTATGGAGCACCTTGCCATAAGGCAAAAGTGATAACTAAGTGGCTCGGGGAACAAAACATTGATATTTTGGGTCCATGGCCAGGAAACTCCCCAGAACTGAATCCCATTGAGAATGGGTGGACAAACAAAAACCCACAAATTCTGACAAACTCCAAGCATTGATTATGCAAGAATGGGCTGCCATCAGTCAGGATTTGGCCCAAAAGTTAATTGACAGCATGCCAGGGCGGATTGCAGAGGTCTTGAAAAAGAAGGGTCAACACTGCAAATATTGACTCTTTGCATCAACTTCATGTAATTGTCAATAAAAGCCTTTGACACTTATGAAATGCTTGTAATTATACTTCAGTATTCCATAGTAACATCTGACAGAAGTATTTAAAGACACTGTTATGCGCATACTCTGAGAATGTGCCCTGGAATACCGTCTGGCCCCCGGTCTTGTGAGTGTTGACCTGGTTAAAGACCTTACTCACGTCGGCCTTGGACAGCGAGATCACCCAGTCCTCCGGGGTGGTGGGGGCCCTCACGCACGGCACAGTGTTGTTATTTTCGAGGTGTGCATAAAATGCATTGAGTTAATCTGACAGAGAGGCATCATTCACCAGATGACAGCTGGGTCTTCCTTTGTAATCCGTAATGGACTGTAGTCCCTGTGTCGGAGCCTGCCTAATATGATTCCACCTTATTCCTAGATTGTCCTTTTGCTCATTTGATGTCTATGCCGTAGCGGGACTTCATGTACTTATTCCTGTCCTCAGCCGTAGCCTGTTGTCTGTGATAGCCCTCTCTGCGGTAGCCCTGTCCTTTAGTTCAGCGCCAACCTCTGTGTTAATCCAAGGCTTATGATTGTGGAAGCAGCAAACCTTCACTGTGGGGACAACATTGCCTATGTATTTCCCAATGAAGCCGGTGATGGAGGTGGTTAGCTCGTTGATGTTATCAGCAGAGTCTCTGAACATATTCCAATCAGTGCTAGCAAAGTTGTCCTGTAGCATAATCTCTGATTCTGATTACCATTTCTCAATGGAGCGAGTCATGGGTACTTCCTGTTAACAAGCAGAAGCTCAAACAGGAAGCAGGAGTACGAAGTCATGATCTGATTTGCCGAGTGGGGGACAAGGCAGGGCCTTGTATGCTTTCTTGTGGGTAAAGTAACAGTGGTCTTTATCGCCTCTAGTTGCGAAGGAGACGTGTTAATGGAAGATGGGCATCACGTGTCTTAAAATCGACGGCAACAAGGAAAGCAGCCTCTGGGTGCAAGATTTCAAGCTTGAAGGCCAGCATCCTGGAGTTGCGGGTACTATTTAATGAAGCTGCCAGTTGAGGACTGAGGCATCTGTTTCTCAAACTAGACACTCTAATGTACTTGTCCTCTTGCTCGGTTGTGCACTCCAACTCCTCTTTCTATTCTGGTTAGAGCCGGTTTGTGCTGTCCTGTGAAGGGAGTAGTACACAGCGTTGTACAAGATCTTCAGTTTCTTGGCAATTTCTCACATGGAATAGCCTTCATTTCTCAGAACAAGAATAGACTAATGGGTGTCAGAAGAAAGTGCTTTGTTTCTGGCCATTTAGAGCCTGTAACTGAACACACAAATGCTGATGCTCTAAATACTCAACTAAAGGGTTTTCTAATGATCAATTATCCTTTAAAAATGATAAACTTGGATTAGCTAACACAACGTGCCATTGGAACACAGGAGCGATAGATGCTGATAATGGGCCTCTGTACGCATATATACAGTGCCTTGCGAAAGTATTCGGACCCCTTGAACTTTGCGACCTTTTGCCACATTTCAGGCTTCAAACATAAAGATATAAAACTGTATTTTTTTGTGAAGAATCAACAACAAGTGGGACACAATCATGAAGTGGAACGACATTTATTGGATATTTCAAACTTTTTTTAACAAATCAAAAACTGAAAAATTGGGCGTGCAAAATTATTCAGCCCCTTTACTTTCAGTGCAGCAAACTCTCTCCAGAAGTTCAGTGAGGATCTCTGAATGATCCAATGTTGACCTAAATGACTAATGATGATAAATACAATCCACCTGTGTGTAATCAAGTCTCCGTATAAATGCACCTGCACTGTGATAGTCTCAGAGGTCCGTTAAAAGCGCAGAGAGCATCATGAAGAACATGGAACACACCAGGCAGGTCCGAGATACTGTTGTGAAGAAGTTTAAAGCCGGATTTGGATACAAAAAGATTTCCCAAGCTTTAAACATCCCAAGGAGCACTGTGCAAGCGATAATATTGAAATGGAAGGAGTGTCAGACCACTGCAAATCTACCAAGACCTGGCCGTCCCTCTAAACTTTCAGCTCATACAAGGAGAAGACTGATCAGAGATTAGCCAAGAGGCCCATGATCACTCTGGATGAACTGCAGAGATCTACAGCTGAGGTGGGAGACTCTGTCCATAGGACAACAATCAGTCGTATATTGCACAAATCTGGCCTTTATGGAAGAGTGGCAAGTAGAAAGCCATTTCTTAAAGATATCCATAAAAAGTGTCGTTTAAAGTTTGCCACAAGCCACCTGGGAGACACACCAAACATGTGGAAGAAGGTGCTCTGGTCAGATGAAACCAAAATTGAACTTTTTGGCAACAATTTTTGGCGTAAAAGCAACACAGCTGAACACACCATCCCCACTGTCAAACATGGTGGTGGCAGCATCATGGTTTGGGCCTGCTTTTCTTCAGCAGGGACAGGGAAGATGGTTAAAATTGATGGGAAGATGGATGGAGCCAAATACAGGACCATTCTGGAAGAAAACCTGATGGAGTCTGCAAAAGACCTGAGACTGGGACGGAGATTTGTCTTCCAACAAGACAATGATCCAAAACATAAAGCAAAATCTACAATGGAATGGTTCAAAAATAAACATATCCAGGTGTTAGAATGGCCAAGTCAAAGTCCAGACCTGAATCCAATCGAGAATCTGTGGAAAGAACTGAAAACTGCTGTTCACAAATGCTCTCCATCCAACCTCACTGAGCTCGAGCTGTTTTGCAAGGAGGAATGGGAAAAAAATTCAGTCTCTCGATGTGCAAAACTGATAGAGACATACCCCAAGCGACTTACAGCTGTAATCGCAGCAAAAGGTGGCGCTACAAAGTATTAACTTAAGGGGGCTGAATAATTTTGCACGCCCAATTTTCCAGTTTTTGATTTGTTAAAAAAGTTTGAAATATCCAATAAATGTCGTTCCACTTCATGATTGTGTCCCACTTGTTGTTGATTCTTCACAAA
Organism: Oncorhynchus clarkii lewisi; assembly: GCF_045791955.1. NCBI lineage: Eukaryota > Metazoa > Chordata > Actinopteri > Salmoniformes > Salmonidae > Oncorhynchus > Oncorhynchus clarkii. Next base: position 52,013,847 of record NC_092156.1, read on the forward strand.
AAAATACAGTTTTATATCTTTATGTTTGAAGCCTGAAATGTGGCAAAAGGTCGCAAAGTTCAAGGGGGCCGAATACTTTCGCAAGGCACTGTAGACATTACATTGAAAATAAATCTGCTGTTTCCAGCTACAATAGTCATTTACAACGTTAACAATGTCAACACTGTATTTCTGATCAAGTTGATGTTATTTTAATGGACAAAAATGTGCTTTTCTTTAAAAAAACAAGGACATTCTAAGTGACCCCAAACTTTTGAACGGTAGTGTATGCTGAGCACTTGTTTGCTGCTTTTCCGTCACTCTGCGCTCTTTGATAAAGCAAGATACTGTTCCTTTGGTTGCCTTGATAAAAGTCAACACTATCGTGTTTAGATAGTGGGCACATTACTCTGCCCAGGCATTGCTGAAGCATGCAAGATCTTACAATGCCTGGATAGGAATTTTAAGTAGGGGTTGAAACCAAAATGATTTGCTAATAATTTTGCTCTGAACACAAACATTATTTTTTTCGTTCAATTTTTTCTTTCCATTTTCCGATCAGCAAAAAAAGTTCTGAAAAGTTATGGTTATATCATTCTTTTCTGTTACTTTTTTAAACCTCTAAATCATAAAAAAAATATCTTACCTTTTTTCAATTATTAAATCCAACTATAGCATCCTTAACTAATCCAATCTTCTCTAATAAAACATCTCTTTCCCTAATTTCTGAATCACGCTTGTAACATCAATAGGTGTAATGAGTGCGCTGAGAGTCGGGAAGCAAATTCAGGGAATGAGTGTTTTAATACATAAAACAACCACAACCCACAAACCACAAATGCACCGACATGAAAACAGAGTCAATAACACCTGAGGAAAGAACCAAGGGGAGTGACAGATATAGGGAAGATAATGTCATGAGGCGCAGGTGCGTGAGACGATGGTGACAGCTGTGCGGGATAATCAGCAGCCTGATGACCCAGAGGACAGAGAGTGAGTATACCTGACAATAGGCTACAGTAGACTATGCTTTGGAGGGAGTGGCGCAGCGGTCTAAGGCACTGCATCGCATTGCTAGAGGCGTCACTACAGACCAGGGTTTGATCCCGGGCTGTATCACAACCGGCCGTGATTGGGAGTCCCATAGGGCGGCACACAATTGGCCCAGCGTCGCCCGAGTTAGGGGAAGGTTTGGCCATCATTGTAAATAAGAATTTGTTCTTAACTGACTTGCCTAGTTAAATAAATAAATAAAAACGGTTCCATTGCTTTTAAAATGATGCTTCTGTTCCGGAACTGTATAGAACACTTTCGTTCCCGGTTTTGATTCGGTTCTGTTCCCTGAACTTTCCAGAAAAATTATGACTCAAAACCCAGCCAAAAGGCCTGAAAAGTAGCCCAAAAAACATGTTCACAGCAAAAGAGAAGTTGCAATATTTCTACAAAAACGGGGGCGAAAATCTGATATCAACTTTGGAAGGGAAAATTACATGACATTTTCTCAATATCATTTCCTGAGGGGGACACCAAAAGTAGTGCTGTAACACAACCTACGTTGTTATATGTTAAATGTATATTTAGGAACCATAATCACTACTACTGGATAATTGATAGATAGTTCACTGAAGGGCTGTCCCAACTTATTCAAATCATTATAATACTACTACTACTACTAATAGTTATAGCAGTGTTCCTTATCAGTCATGTGTGAAGGTATGTATTTACAACCAGCAATACCAAGAAAGGCCAGTAGGTGGCAACGGTACTGTACACTGTATGGTTGCAGTTTTCGTAAATACAAGGAGCATAGTGCGATCTCATCTAAAATAATCTCCATTGAGAACCATCACAAAGTTGGTCTCAGTATTAAATCGACCTTTTTATTAGACTTTTTCTGATACATTTATAAAGTCATTAAATATGTGCCACTGGCCTGAGTCTACTACAATAGCTTCACAAGAACAAAAAGATCCAAATAAGTACAGTTCTAAAAGCGAAAGAACTACTTCAATGAATAATCCAAATAAATCAAACAAAATATCCTTCAAAAATACTTATTCATACTCATTCATACTTATTCTCAACTCTTCAAACAACAGCTATGTACAAGTATGTCACACAAAGTATGACATTTTAAATAAAATAACATAAAACAAATAATTAGTAAGTGTACTGTCACGTACTAAAAACTGAAAACGACTAAACAAAAGAACAAATATCATACTATACACAGGGGTTCTCAAACAGGGGTCCGTGGTGTAATTGCAAGGGGTCTGTGAAATAAAAAGTGTAATGAACATATTCAGCACCACATGGTTTCCAGTAACTTTACATATGATATAGAGGGGGTGGAGGACCGCTCAAAACCTTGCCTGCCTTGCCTCAAAATATGCAGGGGTTCCAGTTGCCAACACTGATCTAGAGACTCCAACTCCCCAGTGAGAAGTGTTCTTTCCAACTTTTGCAGGACATTTAGACTACCTTGGTCAAAACGGTCGCCAAACTGAACCTCCACACCATCCAACATTTAAAAAAAGTATGCTCTGATCCACTGCTTTGCCAGAAAATCATATTGAGTGTGTCTCAATAGATTCAATGGATTCAGTGGTCAATCAATGCAGTTGCTTTCTCATACAGAGCAAGGTAGCTTTCCTCATTTCTCTTGCCCCTAAGAGATTACTGCACACACTCGACTTCAGCCTGCATACCAGAGACAGTCTGAGTTTTCTTCTGCAGTGAAATGTTTAGGCGTTCAAGCTCTCCAAGAGAGAGAGGCAAGTGTGAGGCCCAACACAGTCTTGCCTTTGCTGAAGTGCTCAAATAAGCCACTGGCAGTTGAAGCTGTCTTGCATGCAGTTTTTGCCATCTCCTCTAGGCTGCTTAGTACCCGCTCATACTGCCCTAGCACAGCTCTAATAGCAGTATTCCGCACAGTCCACCTTGTTGGACATAGGGGTTTCAGGGTGGTCAGATGTGTATCTTCGGACGTCCTGTGTAATCAGATTTACACAGTGTGCTCCACAATGCACATAGAGGGCTAATGGCTGCTGCCTCCTCACAATTGCCTGTGCACCTGTGTATTTTCCAGTCATGTTTGAGCACCATCGTAACTCTGCCCACGTAAGCCAGACATGGGCAAATTGAGCCTCAACAACACATCAGTTGACACTTTCACAATGCCCTCCCTTGTTGTCTCCGACACCCTGTATAGCCCAATAAACTCTTCGTGAGAGACAAGGTCATAGTCAACGTAACGCAGGCAGACACTCTCCTGTTCAGCACCAGAGACATCTTGAGTACCATCAACAATTACTGAAAATTGTACAATCGGAAGAGACCTTATCTCAGCTGCAATGCCTCGAATGACTGTATTGGCCATGATGTTCAGAATTTCATTCTGTGCTTTGGGGCCTGTGTACATTGTGGTACGCTCTGTTAACCACTTCAGTAAAATGGGATCATCCTATTCTGCACTAAGTTTCAAAAGCTGGTATAAATTCCCACTGTCATCCGTGTGGCCTCTAAAGGCTTGTCCCTGTCTTGCTACATACTGCACCAAACTAACAATTTTCATCAAGCAATGCCTTGCATCCTCCTGCTGTTAACCCCACGCGCTGGATAACTGAGCACTGATTGGATTTAGCCAGTGTGATGTTACAGTTACAAAGTAGCGGCGGGTTTGGCAGTTTTGATGTGCTGTGAATTTGACAATGGCTTTTCTCCAGTTCCTAAATACTGTACTAACGAAGGCAGCATCCGGTCTTTGGCCAAAAGATGGCTGGCTTGAAAACCCTTGGCTACAGTGAAAACACAACACTCCTTTGATGGATTATAATGTAGCCAGGGGAAATCGCGAAACCATTTCTCTTGAAACGTCAACACACAGAGTTTGCAGTTTTATAAATTGTGGGTGTGGCTGATATGGTTTTGTGACATCACTGAGGTAACTGGACAATGCTGTGCCACTGTCCCCTATACCGGTGCTGCTGGCAACAAGGTTGTCACCTGGTTCTGTCGTGGCTGTGACACTGTCATCTGAAGTCTCTATCCCTGGCTCTTTCCCTTTCACTACACTCACTGACTCACAGTCTGTCTCCTAGAAAATAAATAAGGTGTTTGCCGTACTCCTAACTACCGGTACCCAAAACTACACAATTAATCACAACAGAAATACCATTGCCTTAAACAAATCTTGATTCAGTCACCAGTTTAAGTTGAGATTGGGGGTATCCATGGCATTGTCCAATTACGTCCCTATTTTACAAGTCTAAAAAAGAGAGAACCATACTGTTGACAAACAAAGACTCAACAAACTTACCTGAGACTCCTTGTCTCTGCCAGTCTGTCCCTGCCTGTGTGCCATCTGTTGCCCGTGTAACCGTATAGACTTTAGTCCGTCCGCTCGCCCATACCCGGGCTCCTCTGCACACATCAACAACTGACACCCACGAAGCATCGTTACCCATCGCTCCACAAAAGCCACGACCCTTGCAGAGCAAGGGGAACCACTACTTCAAGGTCTCAGAGCAAGTGACGTCACCGATTGAAACGCAATTAGAGCGCACCACCGCTAACTAGCTAGCCATTTCACTCACCCCCCTTTTCCGCAGCAACCAGTGATCCGGGTCACGGCACCAATGTTTTATTTATTTATTTATTTCACCTTTATTTAACCAGGTAGGCAAGTTGAGAACAAGTTCTCATTTACAATTGCGACTTGGCCAAGATAAAGCAAAGCAGTTCGACAAATACAACGACACAGAGTTACACATGGAGTAAAACAAACATACAGTCAATAATACAGCATAAACAAGTCTATGTACGATGTGAGCAAATGAGGTGAGATAAGGGAGGTAAATGCAAAAAAAAGGCCATGGTGGCAAAGCAAACACAATATAGCAAGTAAAACACTGGAATGGTAGATTTGCAGTGGAAGAATGTGCAAAGTAGAAATAAAAATAATTGGTGCAAAGGAGCAAAATAAATAAATAAATAAAATAAATACAGTAGGGAAAGAGGTAGTTGTTTGGGCTAAATTATAGGTGGGCTATGTACAGGTGCAGTAATCTGTGAGCTGCTCTGACAGTTGGTGCTTAAAGCTAGTGAGGGAGATAAGTGTTTCCTGTTTCAGAGATTTTTGTAGTTCGTTCCAGTCATTGGCAGCAGAGAACTGGAAGGAGAGAAATAATTGGTTTTGGGGGTGACCAGAGAGATATACTTGCTGGAGCGCGTGCTACAGGTGGGTGATGCTATGGTGACCAGCGAGCTGAGATAAGGTGGGACTTTACCTAGCAGGGTCTTGTAGATGACATGGAGCCAGTGGGTTTGGCGACGAGTATGAAGCGAGGGCCAGCCAACGAGAGTATACAGGTCGCAATGGTGGGTAGTATATGGGGCTTTGGTGACAAAACGGATTGCACAGTGATAGACTGCATCCAATTTGTTGAGTAGGGTATTGGAGGCTATTTTGTAAATGACATCGCCGAAGTCGAGGATTGGTAGGATGGTCAGTTTTACAAGGGTATGTTTGGCAGCATGAGTGAAGGATGCTTTGTTGCGAAATAGGAAGCCAATTCTAGAACTTTGGATTGGAGATGTTTGATGTGGGTCTGGATGGAGAGTTTACAGTCTAACCAGACACCTAGGTATTTGTAGTTGTCCACGTATTCTAAGTCAGAGCCGTCCAGAGCAGTGATGTTGGACAGGCGGGCAGGTGCAGGCAGCGATCGGTTGAAGAGCATGCATTTAGTTTTACTTGTATTTAAGAGCAATTGGAGGCCACGGAAGGAGAGTTGTATGGCATTGAAGCTTGCCTGGAGGGTTGTTAACACAGTGTCCAAAGAAGGGCCAGAAGTATACAGAATGGTGTCGTCTGCGTAGAGGTGGATCAGAGACTCACCAGCAGCAAGAGCGACATTATTGATGTATACAGAGAAGAGAGTCGGTCCAAGAACTGAACCCTGTGGCACCCGCATAGAGACTGCCAGAGGTCCGGACAGCAGACCCTCCGATTTGACACACTGAACTCTATCAGAGAAGTAGTTGGTGAACCAGGCGAGGCAATCATTTGAAAAACCAAGGCTGTCGAGTCTGCCGATGAGGATGTGGTGATTGACAGAGTCGAAAGCCTTGGCCAGATCAATGAATATGGCTGCACAGTAATGTTTCTTATCGATGGCGGTTAAGATATCGTTTAGGACCTTGAGCGTGGCTGAGGTGCACCCATGACCAGCTCTGAAACCAGATTGCATAGCAGAGAAGGTATGGTGAGATTCGAAATGGTCGGTAATCTGTTTGTTGACTTGGCTTTCAAAGACCTTAGAAAGGCAAGGTAGGATAGATATAGGTCTGTAGCAGTTTGGGTCAAGAGTGTCCCCCCCTTTGAAGAGGGGGATGACCAGCTGCTTTCCAATCTTTGGGAATCTCATTCACTCCTTTCCAACCATTATTATGAGCCGTCTTCCACTCAGCAGACTGAGTGACAATCTAAATAGCCTACCTACAACTGGTCTCCTCTCGCTCACGTGAGGAGACCAATAGATGTAGTGCTCTCTCAACACACATAGTTGCACACACCCCTCTGGCCCTCCCTACCACTCACTCACTCACTCAGCCAGAGCCTGCCTCATTGCCTGACAGACAGCAGCGGGTCACAGTGAAATATATACAGTACCAGTTAAAAGTTTGGACACACCTACTCATTCAAGGGTTTTTCTTTATTTTGACTATTTTCTACATTGTAGAATAATAGCGAAGACATCAAAATTATGAAATAACACATGAAATCATGTAGTGACTGAAAAATAAAATATTTCAGATTTTGAACTCTTCAAAGTTACCACACTTTGCCTTGATGGCAGCTTTGCACACTCTTGGCATTCTCTCAACCAGCTTCATGATTAATACTTTTCCATCCGTCTTGAAGGAGTTCCCACATATGTTGAGCACTTGTTGGCTGCTTTTCCTTCACTCTGCGGTCCAACTCATCCCAAACCATCTCAATTGGGTTGAGGTCGGGTGATTGTGGAGGCCAGGACATCTGATGCAACATCTCGAGACATCAGTTAAAACTTGATAGTAAATTAGTCTTCCAAATGGACAATTACCCCAAGCAGACCCATTTGTGATCAAGCTTTAACTTCCTCTGATGTCTTGAGATGTTGCTTCAATATATCCACATAACTTTCCTCCTCATAATGCCATCTATTTTGTGAAGTGCACCAGTCCCTCCTGCAGCAAAGCACCCCCCACAACATGATGCTTCCACCCCCGTGCTTCACTGTTGGGATGGTGTTCTTCGGCTTGAAAGTATCCCCCTTTTCCTCCAAACATAACAATGGTCATTATGGCCAAACAGTTCTATTTTTGTTTCATCAGACCGGAGGACATTTATTCAAAAAGTATGATCTTTGTCCCCATGTGCAGTTACAAACCGTAGTCTGGCTTTTTTTTATGGCGGTTTTGCTGAGCGGCCTTTCAGGTTATGTCGATATAGGACTCGTCTTACTGTGGATATAGATAATTTTGTACCCGTTTCCTCCAGCATCTTCACAAGGTCCTTTGCTGTTGTTCTGGGATTGATTTGCACTTTTCACACAAAAGTACGTTCATCTCTAGGAGAAGGAATGGGTCTTCTTCCTGAGCGGTATGAGAGCTACATGGTCCCATGGTGTTTATACTTGCATACTATTGTTTGTACAGATGAACGTGGTACCTTCAGGCATTTGGAAATTGCTCCCAAGGATAAACCAGACTTGTGGAGGTCTACAAACTGAGTTTGAAGGTAGGCCTTGAAATATATCCACAGGTCCACCTCCAATTGACTCAAATGATGTCAATTAGCCTATCAGAAGCTTCTAAAGCCATGACATAATTTTCTGGAATTTTCCAAGCTGTTTAAAGGCACATTCAACTTAGTGTATGTAAACTTCTGACCCACTGTAATTGTGATACAGTGAAATAATCTGTCTGCAAACAATTGTTGGAAAAATGACTTGTGTCATGCACAAAGTAGATGTCCTAACCAACTTGCCAAAACTATAGTTGTTAAACAAGAAATTTGTGGAGTGGTTGAAAAACAAGTTCCAACTTCAACTATATATGTGTGTGTGTGTGTGTGTGTGTGTGTGTGTGTGTGTGTGTGTGTGTGTGTGTGTGTGTGTGTGTGTGTGTGTGTGTGTGTGTGTGTGTGTGTGTGTGTGTGTGTGTGTGTATATATATATATGTATATATGTGTGTGTGTGTATATACAGTGGGGAGAACAAGTATTTGATACACTGCTGATTTTGCAGGTTTTCCTACTTACAAAGCATGTAGAGGTCTGTAATTTTTTATCATAGGTACACTTTAACCGTGAGAGACAGAATCTAAAACAAAAATCCAGAAAATCACATTGTATGATTTTTAAGTAATTCATTTGCATGCTTTGTAAGTAGGAAAACCTGCAAAATCGGCAGTGTATCAAATACTTGTTCTCCCCACTGTATGTGTGTGTCCAAACTTTTGACTGGAGAAATATCATGCGGCTGTGGTGCAACTTAGAAATAGCCCCAAAACCCGCCACACGCGACCAATACATGTTCACTCGTATCCCAATTTGTCTAGAAAATTGCAAACATAGCAACACTGCCCTGAACTGGTTCCAACCCCTGACTTTAAGCATACTGAAGTGTGTAGGGGCGGAGCTTATGATTGACAGACACTGCTCCTCCCACCTCTGTGACTGTGCACTCCTCGTAATGAAAAGCTCAACTTTCAAATTGAAGAGACACATTTGAGTCATTTAACAGATACTCTTGTCCAGTGGTGGAAAAGGTAGACAATTGTCATACTTAAGTAAAAGTAAAGATACCTTAATAGAAAATGACTCAAGTAAAAGTGAGTCACCCAGTAAAATGCTACTTGAGTAAAAGTCTGAAAGTATTTGGTTTTAAATATACTTGTAGTTAAATATACTTGTAACTAAGAGTACATGTTATTGCAAAAAAAAAATATATATATATATATACTAAAGTATCAAATGTAAAAGTAAAAGTATAAATCATTTCAAATTGATTGTATTAAGGGAACCAGACGGCACCATTGTTTGAATTTTCTTTTATGGATAGCCAGGGGCACAATCTGACACTCATTTTCTCATTTACAAACAAAGCATGTGTTTAAAGAGTCCGCCAGATGAAAGGCAGTAGGGATGACCAGAGATTTTCTGTTGTTGAGTGTGTGAATTGGACCATTTTCCTGTCCCGCTAAGTATTCCAAATGTATTGAGTACTTTGAGTGTCAGGAAAAATTTATGGAGTAAAAAGTATGTTGTTTTCTTTAGGAATGTAGTGAAGTAAAAGTTGTCAAAAATATAAATAGTAAAGTACAGATACCCCAAAAACTACTTAAGTAGTACTCTAAAGTACTTTTACATAAGTGCTTTACACCACTGCTCTTATTCAGAGCGTCTTATGCACCATAAGACGCTCTGAATAAGAGCAGTGGTGTAAAGCACTTATGTAAAAGTACTTTAGAGTACTATTGTCACGTTAACAAAAACTGGGAGCTCGGAAATTTCCGACTTTCGACTTCAGTGCTTTCAAGACAACTGGCAACTTAGGAAAAAAATTTTTTTTTAAAGCATTAAAGTCGGAGTTTTCCGAGTTCCCAATTGTTTTCAACGCAGCATTACAGTTGAGAGCGCATACATTTTTTTCGTAGCCTACATGAAGACGCCCGAATATAAACCCCGTAGCTCGAATGTGATATGCGCAGCCACATAATTATTAGCCTAGGCCTACTCAAGCAATGCGAAATGTTATTGGTGACATACACGTGTTTAGCAGATGTTATTCGAGGTGTGTTTATGTTATTTGTATTAACTACACAGCCCATTACTGGCACCGACTCTTTATTATACGACGTGTGAATTAAATAGTCGAAAATAGAATACAAAAAATGTTTTATCGCCTGCTCCAATTCGTGGTTATGCACGCGGAACCTTTCTCATCGATTCAGGTGGCACATCGGATTAAATTTCTCTGCGCACTCACTCAGCAAGCGCCGCATTTTTGCAAACATGGCAGCACAGGTGAGTCGGCATCATGCATTTGTAAAAATAATTAGCAATGTCCTCCCCTCTTATTGAGACCGTAAACTATAGCAGTGTTACATTTATTATGCGAATATGTTAGACCTCTTCGCTTTCTCAGATATTGCCCTGAACAGGATGATAGTGTTGGGAAGTTATATGAATGAAGCTAGCTAGCTACCGTTAGCTAGCTAACGTGCAACCGTAAGCGTGCTAGCAAACGGTATTGTACCTTTTTAGGAGTCGACATAGGAAAAGTGTACTAATTTAATGGCGCAGATAATGTTATTGCTGCAAAGTTGACTACCAGCTTGAGATGCAATGTAATGTTGACAGTTGGCTTAGCAAAGCTAATGTTAGTTATCATTGAATGGCCAGCGGTTTACGGTTT